>NW_027183690.1:74065-110446 GCF_041296385.1 Aphelocoma coerulescens | reverse complement strand
CCAGACCCATCCCAGGAGCCCCCAGACCCACCCAGGAGCCCCCAGACCCATCTCAGGAGCCCCCAGGAGCCCCCAGACCCCTCCCAGGAGCCCCCAGACCCATCCCAGGAGCCCCCAGGAGCCCCCAGACCCATCCCAGAAGCCCCCAGACCCATCCCAGGAGCCCCCAGACCCACCCAGGAGCCCCCAGACCCATCCCAGGAGCCCCCAGACCCCTCCCAGGAGCCCCCAGGAGCCCCCAGACCCATCCCAGAAGCCCCCAGACCCACCCAGGAGCCCCCAGACCCCTCCCAGAAGCCCCCAGACCCACCAGAGGGTGTAGGCCCCCAGGAAGGGCAGGTAGAAGTGCCGGCGCTCGGGCACGGCGCTGAGCCCCCAGACCCATCCCAGGAGCCCCCAGACCCCTCCCAGGAGCCCCCAGACCCACCCAGGAGCCCCCAGACCCCACCCAGGAGCCCCCAGACCCCTCCCAGGAGCCCCCAGACCCCACCCAGGAGCCCCCAGACCCCTCCCAGAAGCCCCCAGACCCCTCCCAGGAGCCTCCAGGAGCCCCCAGACCCCTCCCAGGAGCCCCCAGAAGCCCCCAGACCCACCAGAGGGTGTAGGCCCCCAGGAAGGGCAGGTAGAAGTGCCGGCGCTCGGGCACGGCGCTGAGCCCCCAGACCCATCCCAGGAGCCCCCAGACCCACCCAGGAGCCCCCAGACCCCTCCCAGGAGCCCCCAGACCCACCAGAGGGTGTAGGCCCCCAGGAAGGGCAGGTAGAAGTGCCGGCGCTCGGGCACGGCGCTGAGCCCCCAGACCCATCCCAGGAGCCCCCAGACCCATCCCAGGAGCCCCCAGACCCACCCAGGAGCCCCCAGACCCATCCCAGGAGCCCCCAGGAGCCCCCAGACCCATCCCAGGAGCCCCCAGACCCACCCAGGAGCCCCCAGGAGCCCCCAGACCCACCAGAGGGTGTAGGCCCCCAGGAAGGGCAGGTAGAAGTGCCGGCGCTCGGGCACGGCGCTGAGCCCCCAGACCCATCCCAGGAGCCCCCAGACCCATCCCAGGAGCCCCCAGACCCACCCAGGAGCCCCCAGACCCATCCCAGGAGCCCCCAGGAGCCCCCAGACCCATCCCAGGAGCCCCCAGACCCACCCTGGAGCCCCCAGGAGCCCCCAGACCCCTCCCAGGAGCCCCCAGACCCATCCCAGGAGCCCCCAGACCCACCCAGGAGCCCCCAGACCCCTCCCAGGAGCCCCCAGACCCACCAGAGGGTGTAGGCCCCCAGGAAGGGCAGGTAGAAGTGCCGGCGCTCGGGCACGGCGCTGACGGTGGCGGCCACGGCGCCGCAGAACCAGGCGAAGGCCCCGAACTGCAGCGCGATCAGGCCGTAGCCCGCCGGCGACTCGTAGGTGTAGAGCACCTGCCCGGGGTCAAAGAACTGCCCCCCACCCCCCAAAAACCCCCCCGAGGGTCAGGGGGGACCCCCGAGGCGGGGGGGAGGAAATGGGGGGGGGGATAATGGGAAAGGAGCGCGGGAAATGGGTGGGAAATGGGGAAAAAGGAGAGCGGGAGAGGCTGGAAATGAGCGGTGGGAATAGGCCTGAAATGGCCCTGAAATAGGCCTAAAATAGCCCCAAAAAGAGGCCTAAAATGGCCTTGAAATAGCCCCAAAATAGCCCCGAAACAGCCCCGAAATAGCCCTGAAATGGTGCCAGAGATAGGCTGAAAATGGCCACAAAACAGGCCAAAAATAGCCCAAAAATAACCCCAAAAATAGCCCCAAAGATAGGATGAAAATGGCCACAAAACAGGCCAAAAATAGCCCTGAAATAACCCCGAAATAGCCCTGAAATAGCCCCAAAAATAGGCCAAAAATAGCCCTGAAATAACCCAAAATAGCCCCAAAAATAGGCCTAAAATGGCCCCCAAAATGGCCCAAAAATAACCCAAAAATAGCCCTGAAATAGCCCCAAAAATAGGCCTAAAATGGCCCTGAAATAGCCCCGAAATAGCCCTAAAATAGCCCTAAAATAGCCCTGAAATAGCCCCAAAAAGAGGCCTAAAATGGCCCTGAAATAGCCCTGAAATAGCCCCGAAATAGCCCTAAAATAGTCCCAAAGATAGGATGAAAATGGCCACAAAACAGGCCAGAAATAGCCCCGAAATAGCCCAAAAATAGGCCCAAAAATAGCCCCGAAATAGCCCTAAAATAGCCCTGAAATAGCCCCAAAAATAGGCCTAAAATGGCCCTGAAATAGCCCTGAAATAGCCCCAAAATAGCCCTAAAATAGCCCTGAAATAGCCCCAAAAAGAGGCCTAAAATGGCCCTGAAATAGCCCTGAAATAGCCCCGAAATAGCCCCGAAATAGCCCCGAAATAGCCCTGAAATAGCCCCAAAAATAGGCCTAAAATGGCCCTGAAATAGCCCCGAAATAGCCCCGAAATAGCCCTGAAATAGTCCCAAAGATAGGATGAAAATGGCCACAAAACAGGCCAAAAATAGCCCAAAAATAACCCAAAATAACCCCAAAATAGGCTGAAAATGGCCACAAAACCGCCCAAAAATAGCCCCAAAATAGACCTAAAATGGCCCAAAAACTAGGCCTAAAATGGCCCCAACACAGCCCAAAAATAGCCCCAAAATAGCCCCAAAATAACCCAAAACCAGCCCAAAAATAACCCCAAAACCAGCCCCAAAAATAGGCCTAAAATGGCCCCAGAATAGACTTAAAGTAGCCCCAAAATAACCCAAAAATAGCCCCAAAATAGCCCCGAAATGCCCCCAAAAATAGGCCTAAAATGGCCCCAAAATAATCCAAAAATAGCCCCAAAATAATCCAAAAATAGCCCCAAAATAGCCCCAAAATGGCCCAAAAAATAGGCCTAAAATGGCCCCAAAACAGCCCAAAAATTAGGCCTAAAATGGCCCCAAAATAATCCAAAAATAGCCCCAAAATAGCCCCAAAATAGACCTAAAATGGCCCAAAAAATAGGCCTAAAATGGCCCCAACACAGCCCAAAAATAGCCCCAAAATAGCCCCAAAATAACCCCAAAATGACCCAAAATAGCCCCAAAATAACCCCAAAACAGCCCCAAAATAGCCCAAAAATAGGCCTAAAATGGCCCCCAAAATAGCCCAAAAATGACTCAAAATTCTCCAGGGGAATTTTGGGGTGAATTTGGGGGTTTTTGGGCTGAATTTGGGGTGAATTTGGGGTAAATTTTGGGGTGAATTTGGGCTAAATTTGGGGGCTTTTTGGGCCGAATTTGGGCTGAATTTTGGGCTAAATTTGGGGGGTTTGGGGGTGAATTTTGGGGTGAATTTTGGGGTGAATTTGGGGATGAATTTGGGGGGTTTTAGGGTGAATTTGGGGTGAATTTGGGGTGAATTTGGGGTAAATTTGGGGGGTTCGGGGGTGAATTTGGGGATGAGTTTGGGGGCTTTTTGGGGTCAATTTGGGGTGAATTTGGGCTGAATTTTGGGGTGAATTTGGGGTGAATTTTGGGGTGAATTTGGGGTGAATTTGGGGGCTTTTTGGCCTGATTTTGGGCTGAATTTTCGGCTGAATTTGGGGTGAATTTTGGGGTGAATTTTGGGCTGAATTTGGGATGAATTTTGGGCTGAATTTTGGGCTGAATTTGAGCTGAATTTGGGGTGAATTTTGGGCTGAATTTTGGGTGAATTTGGGCTGAATTTGGGGGTGAATTTGGGGTAAATTTGGGGGTGAATTTGGGGTAAATTTGGGGGGTTTGGGGGTGAATTTGGGGGTGAATTTGGGGGCTTTTTGGGGTCAATTTGAGCTGAATTTTGGGGTCAATTTGGGGTGAATTTTGGGGTCAATTTGGGGTGAATTTTGGAGTGAATTTGGGGTGAATTTTGGGGTGAATGTGGGGGGTTTTGGTGAATTTGGGGAGGGGTCTCACCTGCGCCTCGTAGGTGAGCAGGGCGATGTGGGCGATGCTGTACAGGGTCATGTACACCGACAGCCGGACCGAGCCCCCCGGGCTGATGCGGCCCCTGAGTGACCACCGAGTGACCACCGAGTGACCACCGAGTGACCACTCAGTGATCCCCCAGAGTGACCCCTGAGGGACCCCTGAGGGGCCTTCAGAGTGACCACCGAGTGACCACGGAGTGACCACTGAGTGACCACTCAGGGATCTCCCAGAGTGAGCCCTGAGTGACCGCAGTGACCCTCAGAGTGACCACCGAGTGACCACTGAGTGACCACTCAGGGATCCCCCAGAGTAACCCCTGAGTGACCTCAGTGACCCTCAGAGTGACCACCGAGTGACCACTGAGTGACCCCTGAGTGACCACCGAGTGACCACCGAGTGACCACTCAGGGATCCCCCAGAGTAACCCCTGAGGGACCGCAGTGACCCTCAGAGTGACCACCGAGTGACCCCCAAAGTGACCCCCAAAGTGACCAGAGGGCGACCCTGAGAGTGACCCTGAGTGACCACTGAGTGACCCCCAAACCTGACCGACAGAGACCCTCAGAGTGACCCCTGAGTGACCCCTGAGTGACCCCTGAGTGACCCCTGAGTGTGACCCCCACAGTGACCCCTGAGTGACCCCGGAGTGTGACCCCCACAGTGACCAGTGAGTGACCAGTGAGTGACTAGTGAGTGACCCCAGAGTGACCCCTGAGTGACCCCGGAGTGACCCCAGAGTGACCCCTGAGTGACCCCTGAGTGACCCCGGAGTGACCCCTGAGTGTGACCCCCACAGTGACCAGTGAGTGACCAGTGAGTGACCAGTGAGTGCCCGCTGAGTGGCCACTCAGTGGCCGTACCTGGTGACGGAGAAGCCCTTGCCCAGCAGGATCAGCATCAGGAGGAAGATGAGGAAGCTGATGGAGAACAGGAGCTTCCCTGGGGGGGGCGGGGAGGGGGCGGCCCTCAAATCTCCCCCGAATCCCCCCCAAAAAAACCCCAAATTATCCCCAAAATCCTCCCCCAAATATCCCCAAAATCCCGCCCCCAATAATCCCAAAATATCCCCAAAATCCCGCCCAAGAAATCCCCAAATCTCCCCAAAATTCCCCCGAAAATCCCCCCAAAGTAGCCCCAAAATCTGCCCCCCAAAATCCCAAAATATCCCCAAAATCCACCCCAAAAAATCCCCAAATCCCCCCCCAAATTCTCCCTCAAATCCCCCCAAAATATCCCCAAAATCCACCCCCCAAAACCCCAAAATATCCCCAAAATTCCCTCAAATCCCGTCCAAATTATCCCCAAAATCCTCCCCCAAAATCCCAAATTATCTCCAAAATCCCGCCCCAAAAAATCCCCAAATCCCCCCAAAATATCCCCCAAATCCCCCAAAATTCCCTCAAATCCCCCCCCAACTTTGCCCAAATCCCCCCAAATTTTCCCCAAATTTTTCCAGGACCCCCCCCAAACCCACCAGACCCCCCCAAATTCCCCCAACCCCCCCCCACACCCCCTCAGACTCCCTCAAACCTCCCCAAAATCCCCCCAAATTTTGCCCAAATCCCCCGAATTTGCCCCAAATTTTCCCGAATTTTTCCCAAATTTGCCCCATTTTATCACAAATTTTTCCCAAATTTTTCCTGAATTTTTCTGAATTTTTCCAGTTCCCCCCCAGATTTTCCCCAAATTTTTCTGGTTTTTTCCCCCGAATTTCCCCTGAATTTTCCCGAATTTTTCCCGGTTTTCTCCCGATTTTTTCCTGAATTTCCCCAATTTTTTCCTGAACTTTTCCTGAATTTTTCCGAATTTTTCCCGAACCCCCCTGGATTTTCCCCAGATTTTTCCTGATGTTTTTCCCGAATTTTCCCAGAATGTTTCCCTGAATTTCCCCAAATTTTCCCGATTTTTTCCCAAAAGTTTCCCCGAATTTTCCCCAATTTTTCCCTGAATATTTCCCGAATTTTCCCTGAATTTTTCCCAATTTTCCCTGATTTTTTCCCCAAATTTTCCCTGAATTTCCCCCAATTTTTCCCCAGCTCCCCCCAATTTTCCCCCAGATTTCCCCAGATTTTCCCAAAATTTTCCCCAACATTTCCCTGAATATTTCCCAAATTTTCCCCGAATTTTCCCCAATTTTTCCCCAATTCCCCCAGATCCCCCCTCCCCCGATTTTTCCCAAATCCGCCAGAATTCTCCCCAAAATCCCCATCCCCAGCAGCTCGAGGGCCGCCTGCCCCACCCCCGGATTGTCCCAAATCCCGAATTTTCCCAAATCCGCCGGAATTCTCCCCAAAATCCCCGTACCCAGCAGCTTGAGGGCCGCGTGCCCCACCCCGTCCCAGCCGTACTGGGCCCAGTAGACGCAGCTCAGCAGCAGGCTCGCAACTGGGGAGGGGTCGCGCCGTGAGACCCCTCCCCAAATTCCCCCCGACACAGACCCCAGACCCAAATAACGACCCCACAGAACCCCCTCCCCAAAAACCGCCCCCAAAAACTGCCAGGTTCACCCCAAAAAACAGCCCAAAAACCGCCCCGAATCCCGCCAGATTCACCCCAAAAAACAGCCCAAAAACCACCCCGGAACCAGCCCTAAATCCCACCGGATTTACCCCAAAAAACAGCCCAAAAACCGCCCCAAATCCCGCCAGATTCACCCCCAAAACTGCCCCAAAAACCACCCCCAAAACCGCCCCAAATCCCACCAGATTCACCCCAAAAAAACAGCCCAAAAACCACCCCAAATCCTGCCAGATTCACCCCAAAAACTGCCCCAAAAACCACCTCCAAAACCGCCCCAAATCCCACCAGATTCACCCCAAAAAACAGCCCAAAAACCACCCCAAATCCCGCCAGATTCACCCCAAAAAAACAGCCCAAAAACCGCCCCAAATCCCGCCAGATTCCCCCAAAAAAACCCCAAAAACCGCCCCGAATCCCGCCAGATTCACCCCAAAAAAACCCCAAAAACCGCCCCAAAAACCGCCCCGAATCCCGCCAGGTTCCCCCAAAAAACAGCCCAAAAACCGCCCCGAATCCCGCCAGATTCACCCCAAAAAAACAGCCCAAAAACCGCCCCGAATCCCGCCAGATTCACCCCAAAAACTGCCCCAAAACAGCCCCAAATCCCGCCAGATTCACCCCAAAAACCGCCCCAAAAACCGCCCCCAAATCCCGCCAGATTCCCCCAAAAAAACCCCAAAAACCGCCCCAAAAACCGCCCCCAAATCCCACCAGATTCACCCCAAAAACCGCCCCAAAAACCGCCCCCAAATCCCGCCAGATTCCCCCAAAAAAACCCCAAAAACCGCCCCAAATCCCGCCAGATTCACCCCAAAAACCGCCCCAAAAACCGCCCCCAAATCCCGCCAGATTCCCCCAAAAAAACCCCAAAAACCGCCCCAAAAACCGCCCCCAAATCCCACCAGATTCACCCCAAAAACCGCCCCAAAAACCGCCCCCAAATCCCACCAGATTCCCCCAAAAAAACCCCAAAAACCGCCCCAAAAACCGCCCCCAAATCCCGCCAGATTCCCCCAAAAAACAGCCCAGAACCCGCCCCAAATCCCGCCAGATTCCCCCCAAAAACCGCCCCAAAAATCCCCAAATTCCCCCGAAAATCCGCCCCAAAAAACCACCCCAGAACCCGCCCCAAATCCCGCCAAATTCTCCCCGAAAACCACCCCGAAAACCGCCCCAAATCCCGCCAGATTCCCCCAAAAAACAGCCCAAAAACCCCCAAAAACCACCCCAAATCCCACAAAAACCACCCCAAAAACCACCCCAAAAACTCCCAAATTCCCCCCCAAAAACCACCCCAAAAGCCACCCCAAAAACCGCCCCAAATCCCGCCAAATTCCCCCCAAAAAACAGCCCAAAAACCCCCCCAAAATCACCCCAAATCCCACAAAAACCACCCCAAAAACGCCCCCAAAAACCCCCAAAATGCCCCCAAAAACCACCCCAAAAACCGCCCCAAATCCCGCCAAATTCCCCCCCAAAACAGCCCAAAACCCCCCCAAAATCACCCCAAATCCCACAAAAACCACCCCAAAAACCGCCCCAAATCCCGCCAAATCGTCCCCAAAAACTGCCCCAAAAAACACCCCAAATCCCCCCAAAAACCACCCCAAAAACTGCCCCAAATTCCCCCCAAAAACCACCCCAAAAACCTCCAAAATCCCGCCAGATTCCCCCCAAAAACCGCCCCCAAAACCCCCAAAAAGCCCCCAAAAAGCCGCCCCAAAAACCGCCAAATTCCCCCCAAAACCCGCCCCAAAAACCACCCCAAAAACTCCCAAATTCCCCCCAAAACCCGCCCCAAAAACCACAAAAATCGCCCCAAAAACCGCCCCAGAAACCACCCCCAAAACCGCCCCAAATCCCGCAAAATTACCCCCAAATCCCCCCCCAGAAGCCCCCAGCCCCAAATAACCCCCCCCGAAGCCCCCAGCCCCAATTGCTCACCCCCCAGACCCCCCCCGAAGCCCCCAGACCCAAATAAACCCCCCCCGAAGCCCCCAGCCCCAATTGCTCACCCTCCAGGCCCCCCCAGAAGCCCCCAGACCCAAATACCCCCCCCGAAGCCCCCAGCCCCAATTGCTCACCCTCCAGACCCCCCAGAAGCCCCCAGCCCCAATTGCTCACCCTCCAGACCCCCCAGAAGCCCCCAGCCCCAAATAAGCCCCCCCCGAAGCCCCCAGCCCCAATTGCTCACCCTCCAGACCCCCCAGAAGCCCCCAGACCCAAATAACCCCCCCTGAAGCCCCCAGCCCCAAATAAGACCCCCCAGAAGCCCCCAGCCCCAATTGCTCCCCCCCGACCCCCCAGAAGCCCCCAGACCCAAATAAGACCCCCCCCGAAGCCCCCAGACCCAAATAAGACCCCCCCCAGAAGCCCCCAGCCCCAATTGCTCCCCCTCCAGACCCTCCGGACCCCCCCCAGAAGCCCCCAGAAGCCCCCAGACCCCCCAGAAGCCCCCAGACCCAAATACCCCCCCAGAAGCCCCCAGCCCCAATTGCTCACCCTCCAGACCCCCCAGAAGCCCCCAGACCCAAATACCCCCCCCGAAGCCCCCAGCCCCAATTGCTCACCCTCCAGGCCCCCCCGAAGCCCCCAGCCCCAATTGCTCAACCTCCAGCCCCCCCAGAAGCCCCCAGACCCAAATAAGACCCCCCCAAAGCCCCCAGACCCCCCAGAAGCCCCCAGCCCCAATTGCTCACCCTCCAGGCCCCCCCCGAAGCCCCCAGCCCCAATTGCTCACCCTCCAGACCCCCCAGAAGCCCCCAGACCCCCCAGAAGCCCCCAGACCCAAATAAGCCGCCCCCAGAAGCCCCCAGCCCCAATTGCTCCCCCCCAGACCCCCCCCGAAGCCCCCAGACCCAAATAAGACCCCCCCAGAAGCCCCCAGACCCAATTGCTCCCCCTCCAGACCCTCCCCAGAAGCCCCCAGACCCCCCCAGAAGCCCCCAGCCCCAATTAAGCCCCCCCAGAAGCCCCCAGCCCCAATTGCTCCCCCCCAGACCCCCCAGAAGCCCCCAGACCCAAATAAGACCCCCCCGAAGCCCCCAGACCCCCCCAGAAGCCCCCAGCCCCAATTGCTCACCCTCCAGCCCGGCCGCCGCCATGAACATCTTGTAGGTTGTGTGGAGCAGCTGCCGCCCCTTGAGCCGGTCTGGGGAGGGGGCGGGGGGCTCTGAGACCCCTCCCCAAATTCCCCACACCCCCCCCCCACCGCCTCCCCCTCCCCAAATTCCCCACCCCCCCCCCCCCGCCGCCCCCTCCCCAAATTCCGCCCCCCGCACTCACAGCCGCAGTAGCAGGAGAGGAGGAAGATGAGGGCGAAGATGAGGAGGAAGGTGATGTCGGTCTCCAGGATCCCTGCGCGGGGCCGCAATTGGGGCTGGGGGCTGCAGGAGACCCCTCCCCAAAATACCCCCAGACCCCCCCCATCCCCCCCGGGAAAGCCCCCTCCCCAAAAAGGAAAAAAACGCGGAGTTTTTGGAGCCCCGAAAAGCTCGGAAAGAGCCCCAAAAGGACAAACGCGGCAGGGAGGAGGAGGGGGCAACGAAGCCCCCAGACCCAATTGGGACCCCCAGACCCAAATGGGACCCCAGAGCCGAATGAAGCCCCCAGACCCAATTGGGACCCCTGACACAAATGGGACCCCAGACCCAAATGGGACCCCAGAGCCGAATGAAGCCCCCAGACCCAAATGGGACCCAGACCCAATTGGGACCCCTGACCCAAATGGGACCCCAGACCCCCAAATGGGACCCCAGACCCAAATGGGACCCCAGACCCCCAAATGGGACCCCAGAGCCGAATGAAGCCCCCAGACCCAAATGGGACCCAGACCCAATTGGGACCCCTGACCCAAATGGGACCCCAGAGCCGAATGAAGCCCCCAGACCCAATTGGGACCCCTGACCCAAATGAGACCCCAGACCCAACTGGGACCCCAGACCCAAATGAGACCCCAGACCCAATTGGGACCCCAGACCCAAATGGGATCCCTGACCCCCAACTGGGACCCCAGACCCAATTGGGACCCCTGACCCAAATGGGACCCCAGACCCCCAACTGGGACCCCAGACCCAAATGGGACCCCAGAGCCGAATGAAGCCCCCAGACCCAAATGAAGCCCCCAGACCCAACTGGGACCCCAGACCCAAATGGGACCCCTGACCCCCAAATGAAGCCCCCAGACCCAAATGGGACCCCAGACCCAAATGGGACCCCTGACCCCCAAATGAAGCCCCCAGCCCCAAACGAAGCCCCCAGCCCCAAATGAAGCCCCCAGCCCCAAACGGAAGCCCCCAGCCCCAAATGAAGCCCCCAGCCCCAAATGAAGCCCCCAGCCCCAAATAAACCCCAATAACCCCCAGCCCCTGACAGCCCCCGAAGCCCCCAGCCCCAAACGAAGCCCCCAGCCCCAAATGGAAGCCCCCAGCCCCAAATGAACCCCAATAACCCCCAGCCCCTGACAGCCCCCGAAGCCCCCAGCCCCAAACGGAAACCCCCAGCCCCAAATCGGAGCCCCCAGCCCCAAATAAACCCCAATAACCCCAAGCCCCCGAAGCCCCCAGCCCCAAATGAAGCCCCCAGCCCCAAATAAACCCCAATAACCCCAGCCCCTGACAGCCCCCGAAGCCCCCAGCCCCAAACGGAAACCCCCAGCCCCAAATCGGAGCCCCCAGCCCCAAATAAACCCCAATAACCCCCAGCCCCTGAAGCCCCCAGCCCCAAATGGAAGCCCCCAGCCCCAAATAAACCCCAATAACCCCCAGCCCCTGACAGCCCCCAAAGCCCCCAGCCCCAAATGAAGCCCCCAGCCCCAAATGGAAGCCCCCAGCCCCAAATAAACCCCAATAACCTCCAGCCCCTGACAGCCCCCAAAGCCCCCAGCCCCAAATGGAAGCCCCCAGCCCCAAATGAAACCCCCAGACCCAAACGAAGCCCCCAGCCCCAAATGAACCCCAATAACCCCCAGCCTCTGGTAGCCCCCGAAGCCCCCAGCCCCAAATGAAGCCCCCAGCCCCAAATGAAGCCCCCAGCCCCAAATAAACCCCAATAACCCCCAGCCCCTGACAGCCCCCGAAGCCCCCAGCCCCAAACGGAAACCCCCAGCCCCAAATCGGAGCCCCCAGCCCCAAATAAACCCCAATAACCCCAGCCCCTGACAGCCCCCGAAGCCCCCAGCCCCAAACGGAAACCCCCAGCCCCAAATCGGAGCCCCCAGCCCCAAATAAACCCCAATAACCCCCAGCCCCTGAAGCCCCCAGCCCCAAATGGAAGCCCCCAGCCCCAAATGGAAGCCCCCAGCCCCAAATGAACCCCAATAACCCCCAGCCCCTGGCATTCCCCAAAGCCCCCAGCCCCAAATGAAGCCCCCAGCCCCAAATAAACCCCAATAACCCCCAGCCTCTGGCATTCCCCAAAGCCCCCAGCCCCAAACGAAGCCCCCAGCCCCAAATGAAGCCCCCAGCCCCAAATAAACCCCAATAACCCCCAGCCCCTGAAGCCCCCAGCCCCAAATGGAAGCCCCCAGCCCCAAATGGAAGCCCCCAGCCCCAAATAAACCCAATAACCCCCAGCCCCTGGCATTCCCCAAAGCCCCCAGCCCCAAATGAAGCCCCCAGCCCCAAATAAACCCCAATAACCCCCAGCCTCTGGCATTCCCCAAAGCCCCCAGCCCCAAACGAAGCCCCCAGCCCCAAATGAAGCCCCCAGCCCCAAATAAACCCCAATAACCCCCAGCCCCTGAAGCCCCCAGCCCCAAATGGAAGCCCCCAGCCCCAAACGGAAGCCCCCAGCCCCAAATAAACCCCAATAACCCCCAGCCCCTGACAGCCCCCGAAGCCCCCAGCGCCAAACGAAGCCCCCAGCCCCAAATGAAGCCCCCAGCCCCAAATGAACCCCAATAACCCCCAGCCCCTGACAGCCCCCGAAGCCCCCAGCCGCAAATGAAGCCCCCAGCCCCAAATGGAAGCCCCCAGCCCCAAATAAACCCCAATAACCCCCAGCCCCTGGCATTCCCCAAAGCCCCCAGCCCCAAATGAAGCCCCCAGCCCCAAATAAACCCCAATAACCCCCAGCCTCTGGCATTCCCCAAAGCCCCCAGCCCCAAACGAAGCCCCCAGCCCCAAATGAAGCCCCCAGCCCCAAATAAACCCCAATAACCCCCAGCCCCTGAAGCCCCCAGCCCCAAATGGAAGCCCCCAGCCCCAAATGGAAGCCCCCAGCCCCAAATGAACCCCAATAACCCCCAGCCCCTGACAGCCCCCAAAGCCCCCAGCCCCAAATGAAGCCCCCAGCCCCAAATGAACCCCAATAACCCCCAGCCCCTGACAGCCCCCAAAGCCCCCAGCCCCAAATGAAGCCCCCAGCCCCAAATGAAGCCCCCAGCCCCAAAAGGAGCCGCACCGAACTCGTCGGCCGAGAAGTGCCGGGTCCAGAAGGAGTCGCCGTTGGTCAGAACCATCTCGTACTCCAGCTCCAGCCCGCCGCCCTTTTGGGGCATTTTGGGCCTTTTTGGGGCTTTTTGGGGTTTTGGGGGATTTTTGGGGTTTTTGGGGATTTTTTGGGATTTTTTGGGGATTTTTTGGGGGGTTTTTTGGAGGGTTTTTGGGGAGGTTTTGGGGTTTTATGGCAGGGGTGCGGGGGTTTTTTTTGGTTTTTTAGGGGGAGGTTTTGGGGTTTTTGGGGCGGTTTTGGGGTTTTTGGGGCGGTTTTGGGGTTTTGGGAGTTTTTTGGGGTTTTTTTGGGATTTTGGGGGAGTTTTTGGGGGGGTTGTTGGGGGTTTTAGAGGGGGTGGGGGGGTTGGGGAGGTTTTGGGGGTTTTTGGTTTTTTTTTCTGGGGGTTTTGGAGGATTTTTGGGGGATTTTTTGGGATTTTTGGGGGATTTTGGGGATTTTTTGGGGATTTTTTGGGATTTTTGGGGGATTTTTTTTGGGATTTTTTTGGGAATTTTGGGGGATTTTTTTTGATTTTTTGGGGATTTTTGGGGGGTTTTTTTTGGAGGGTTTTTGGGGTTTTATGGCGGGGTGGGGGTGATTTTTTTTTTTGTTTTTTTAGGGGGAGGTTTTGGGGTTTTTTGGGGCGGTTTTGGGGTTTTTGGGGCGGTTTTTGGGTTTTTGGGAGTTTTTGGGGGGGTTGTTGGGGGTTTTAGAGGGGGGCGGGGGAGTTTGGGGAGGTTTTGGGGGTTTTTGGTTTTTATTTCTGGGGGTTCGGAGGATTTTTGGGAGGTTTTTGGGGAGTTTTGGGGGTATTTCGGGGGTGGTTTAGGGTGAGGTTTGGGGTGATTTGGGGAGTTTTGGGGCATTTCCGGGATGTTTGAGGGTATTTTGGGGTATTTTGGGGTGTTTCAGGGCGGTTTTGGGGTGATTTGGGGGAGTTTTGGGTGTTTGGGGGGTATTTTGGGATGTTTCAGGTTGGTTTTGGGGTAATTTTGGGAGTTTTTGGGTGTTTTGCGGGTGTTTGGGGGTATTTTGTGCTATTTTGGGGTGTTTCAGGGCGGTTTTGGGGTGATTTGGGGGAGTTTTGGGGTATTTCGGGGTATTCTGGAGAGTTTTGGGGTATTTTGAGTTGTTTCAGGGTGGTTTTGGGGTGCTTTTGGGTGTTTTGGGGCATTATGGGGCATTCTGGGGAGGTTTTTGGGTGTTTGGGGCATATTTTGGGGAGTTTCAAGGAGGTTTTGGGGTGATTTGGGGATGTTTGGGGTGATTTTGGGGTATTTTGGGTGTTTCGGGGGTATTTTGGGGTATTTTGGGGTACTTTAGGGGTATTTCAGGGTACTTTGGGGGTATTTTGGGGGCGGTTTTGGGGTATTTTGGGGTATTTTGGGGTACTTTAGGGGTATTGGGGGGGTTGGGGTATTTAGGGGTATTTTGGGGTACTTTAGGGGTATTTTGGGGTATTTTGGGGTGTTCCAGGGCGGTTTTGGGGCCGTTTCGGGCGGTTTCGGGTCACTCACCCCACACTTGCTGAGCGCCACGTACCACCAGCGCTCCCGCCCCGAGCTTTGGGGCCGTTTGGGGGGATTTGGGGTATTTTGGGGTACTTTAGGGGTATTTTGGGGTACTTTAGGGGTATTTTGGGGTATTTTGGGGTGTTCCAGGGCGGTTTTGGGGCCGTTTCGGGCAGTTTCGGGTCACTCACCCCACACTTGCTGAGCGCCACGTACCACCAGCGCTCCCGCCCCGAGCTTTGGGGCCGTTTGGGGGGATTTTGGGGGGATTTTGGGGTACTTTGGGGTATTTTGGGGTATTTTTGGGGTATTTTGGGGTATTTTGGGGTACTTTAGGGGTATTTTGGGGTACTTTAGGGGTATTTTGGGGTATTTTGGGGTGTTCCAGGGCGGTTTTGGGGCCGTTTCGGGCAGTTTCGGGTCACTCACCCCACACTTGCTGAGCGCCACGTACCACCAGCGCTCCCGCCCCGAGCTTTGGGGCCGTTTGGGGGGATTTGGGGTGATTTTGGGGTATTTTGGGGTACTTTAGGGGTATTTTGGGGTATTTTGGGGTACTTTAGGGGTGTTCCAGGGCGGTTTTGGGGCCGTTTCGGGCGGTTTCGGGTCACTCACCCCACACTTGCTGAGCGCCACGTACCACCAGCGCTCCCGCCCCGAGCTTTGGGGCCGTTTGGGGGGATTTGGGGGGATTTGGGGGTATTTTGGGGTACTTTAGGGGTATTTTGGGGTGTTTCAGGGCGGTTTTGGGGCCGTTTCGGACGATTTCGGGTCACTCACCCCACACTTGCTGAGCGCCACGTACCACCAGTGCTCCCGCACCGAGCTTTGGGGCCGTTTGGGGGGATTTTGGGGGGATTTGGGGGTATTTTGGGGTACTTTAGGGGTATTTTGGGGTACTTTATGGGTATTTTGGGGTATTTTGGGGTGTTCCAGGGCGGTTTTGGGGCCGTTTCGGACGATTTCGGGTCACTCACCCCACACTTGCTGAGCGCCACGTACCACCAGCGCTCCCGCCCCGAGCTTTGGGGCCGTTTGGGGGGATTTGGGGGGATTTGGGGGGATTTTGGGGTATTTAGGGGTATTTTGGGGTACTTTGGGGTATTTTGGGGTATTTTGGGGTGTTTCAGGGCGGTTTTGGGGCCGTTTCGGACGATTTCGGGTCACTCACCCCACACTTGCTGAGCGCCACGTACCACCAGCGCTCCCGCCCCGAGCTTTGGGGCCGTTTGGGGGGATTTTGGGGGGATTTTGGGGTATTTTGGGGTACTTTAGGGGTATTTTGGGGTACTTTATGGGTATTTTGGGGTATTTTGGGCTGTTCCAGGGCGGTTTTGGGGCCGTTTCGGACGATTTCGGGTCACTCACCCCACACTTGCTGAGCGCCACGTACCACCAGCGCTCCCGCCCCGAGCTTTGGGGCCGTTTGGGGGGATTTGGGGTATTTTGGGGCCGTTTGGGGTATTTTGGGGTACTTTAGCGGTACTTTAGGGGTATTTTGGGGTATTTTGGGGTATTTTGGGGTACTTTAGGGGTATTTTGGGGTATTTTGGGGTGTTTCAGGGCGGTTTTGGGGCCGTTTCGGACGATTTCGGGTCACTCACCCCACACTTGCTGAGCGCCACGTACCACCAGCGCTCCCGCACCGAGCTTTGGGGCCGTTTGGGGGGATTTGGGGGTACTTTGGGGTATTTTGGGGTATTTTGGGGGTATTTTGGGGTATTTTGGGGTACTTTAGGGGTATTTTGGGGTATTTTGGGGTACTTTAGGGGTATTTTGGGGTGTTTCAGGGCGGTTTTGGGGCCGTTTCGGACGATTTCGGGTCACTCACCCCACACTTGCTGAGCGCCACGTACCACCAGTGCTCCCGCCCCGAGCTTTGGGGCCGTTTGGGGGGATTTGGGGGTACTTTGGGGTATTTTGGGGTATTTTTGGGGTATTTTGGGGTACTTTAGCGGTACTTTAGGGGTATTTTGGGGTACTTTATGGGTATTTTGGGGTATTTTGGGGGGTTTTGGGGTATTTTGGGAGTATTTTGGGGTATTTTGGGGTGTTCCAGGGCGGTTTTGGGGCCGTTTTGGACGATTTCGGGTCACTCACCCCACACTTGCTGAGCGCCACGTACCACCAGCGCTCCCGCACCGAGCTTTGGGGCCGTTTGGGGGGATTTGGGGGGATTTGGGGGTATTTTGGGGTACTTTAGGGGTATTTTGGGGTACTTTATGGGTATTTTGGGGTATTTTGGGGTGTTCCAGGGCGGTTTTGGGGCCGTTTCGGACGATTTCGGGTCACTCACCCCACACTTGCTGAGCGCCACGTACCACCAGCGCTCCCGCCCCGAGCTTTGGGGCCGTTTGGGGGGATTTGGGGTATTTTGGGGTATTTTGGGGTATTTTGGGGGTATTTTGGGGTATTTTGGGGTACTTTGGGGTGTTCCAGGGCGGTTTTGGGGCCGTTTCGGGCGATTTCGGGTCACTCACCCCACACTTGCTGAGCGCCACGTACCACCAGCGCTCCCGCACCGAGCTTTGGGGCCGTTTGGGGGGATTTTGGGGGGATTTGGGGTATTTTGGGGTATTTTGGGGTACTTTAGGGGTATTTTGGGGTATTTTGGGGTGTTCCAGGGCGGTTTTGGGGCCGTTTCGGACGATTTCGGGTCACTCACCCCACACTTGCTGAGCGCCACGTACCACCAGCGCTCCCGCCCCGAGCTTTGGGGCCGTTTGGGGGGATTTGGGGTATTTTGGGGTATTTTGGGGTATTTTGGGGGTATTTTGGGGTATTTTGGGGTACTTTGGGGTGTTCCAGGGCGGTTTTGGGGCCGTTTCGGGCGATTTCGGGTCACTCACCCCACACTTGCTGAGCGCCACGTACCACCAGCGCTCCCGCACCGAGCTTTGGGGCCGTTTGGGGGGATTTGGGGGGATTTGGGGGTATTTTGGGGTACTTTAGGGGTATTTTGGGGTGTTTCAGGGCGGTTTTGGGGCCGTTTCGGACGATTTCGGGTCACTCACCCCACACTTGCTGAGCGCCACGTACCACCAGCGCTCCCGCCCCGAGCTTTGGGGCCGTTTGGGGGGATTTTGGGGGGATTTGGGGGTATTTTGGGGTACTTTAGGGGTATTTTGGGGTACTTTATGGGTATTTTGGGGTATTTTGGGGTGTTCCAGGGCGGTTTTGGGGCCGTTTCGGACGATTTCGGGTCACTCACCCCACACTTGCTGAGCGCCACGTACCACCAGCGCTCCCGCCCCGAGCTTTGGGGCCGTTTGGGGGGATTTGGGGGGATTTGGGGGGATTTTGGGGTATTTAGGGGTATTTAGGGGTATTTTGGGGTATTTTGGGGTATTTTGGGGTGTTTCAGGGCGGTTTTGGGGCCGTTTCGGACGATTTCGGGTCACTCACCCCACACTTGCTGAGCGCCACGTACCACCAGCGCTCCCGCCCCGAGCTTTGGGGCCGTTTGGGGGGATTTGGGGTATTTTGGGGTACTTTAGGGGTATTTTGGGGTACTTTAGGGGTATTTTGGGGTATTTTGGGGTGTTCCAGGGCGGTTTTGGGGCCGTTTCGGGCAGTTTCGGGTCACTCACCCCACACTTGCTGAGCGCCACGTACCACCAGCGCTCCCGCCCCGAGCTTTGGGGCCGTTTGGGGGGATTTTGGGGGGATTTTGGGGTACTTTGGGGTATTTTGGGGTATTTTTGGGGTATTTTGGGGTATTTTGGGGTACTTTAGGGGTATTTTGGGGTACTTTAGGGGTATTTTGGGGTATTTTGGGGTGTTCCAGGGCGGTTTTGGGGCCGTTTCGGACGATTTCGGGTCACTCACCCCACACTTGCTGAGCGCCACGTACCACCAGCGCTCCCGCCCCGAGCTTTGGGGCCGTTTGGGGGGATTTGGGGTGATTTTGGGGTATTTTGGGGTATTTAGGGGTATTTAGGGGTATTTTGGGGTATTTTGGGGTACTTTAGGGGTGTTTCAGGGCGGTTTTGGGGCCGTTTCGGACGATTTCGGGTCACTCACCCCACACTTGCTGAGCGCCACGTACCACCAGCGCTCCCGCCCCGAGCTTTGGGGCCGTTTGGGGGGATTTGGGGGGATTTTGGGGTATTTTGGGGTACTTTAGGGGTATTTTGGGGTATTTTGGGGTACTTTAGGGGTATTTTGGGGTGTTCCAGGGTGGTTTTGGGGCCGTTTCGGACGATTTCGGGTCACTCACCCCACACTTGCTGAGCGCCACGTACCACCAGCGCTCCCGCCCCGAGCTTTGGGGCCGTTTGGGGGGATTTTGGGGTATTTTGGGGTACTTTAGGGGTATTTTGGGGTATTTTGGGGTATTTTGGGGTATTTTGGGGTGTTCCAGGGCGGTTTTGGGGCCGTTTCGGACGATTTCGGGTCACTCACCCCACACTTGCTGAGCGCCACGTACCACCAGCGCTCCCGCCCCGAGCTTTGGGGCCGTTTGGGGGGATTTGGGGTATTTTGGGGTACTTTAGGGGTATTTTGGGGTATTTTGGGGGAGTTTTGGGGTATTTTGGGGTGTTCCAGGGCGGTTTTGGGGCCGTTTCGGGCAGTTTCGGGTCACTCACCCCACACTTGCTGAGCGCCACGTACCACCAGCGCTCCCGCCCCGAGCTTTGGGGCCGTTTGGGGGGATTTGGGGTATTTTGGGGTACTTTAGGGGTATTTTGGGGTATTTTGGGGGGGTTTTGGGGTATTTTGGGGTGTTCCAGGGCGGTTTTGGGGCCGTTTCGGGCAGTTTCGGGTCACTCACCCCACACTTGCTGAGCGCCACGTACCACCAGCGCTCCCGCCCCGAGCTTTGGGGCCGTTTGGGGGGATTTTGGGGGGATTTGGGGTATTTTGGGGTATTTTGGGGTACTTTAGGGGTATTTTGGGGTACTTTAGGGGTATTTTGGGGTATTTTGGGGTGTTCCAGGACGGTTTTGGGGCCGTTTTGGGCAGTTTCGGGTCACTCACCCCACACTTGCTGAGCGCCACGTACCACCAGCGCTCCCGCCCCGAGCTTTGGGGCCGTTTGGGGGGATTTTGGGGTATTTTGGGGGGTTTTGGGGTATTTTGGGGGGTTTTGGGGTACTTTAGGGGTATTTTGGGGTACTTTAGGGGTGTTCCAGGGCGGTTTTGGGGCCGTTTCGGACGATTTCGGGTCACTCACCCCACACTTGCTGAGCGCCACGTACCACCAGCGCTCCCGCCCCGAGCCTTGGGGCCGTTTGGGGGGATTTGGGGTATTTTGGGGTACTTTAGGGGTATTTTGGGGTATTTTGGGGGGGTTTTGGGGTATTTTGGGGTGTTCCAGGGCGGTTTTGGGGCCGTTTCGGGCAGTTTCGGGTCACTCACCCCACACTTGCTGAGCGCCACGTACCACCAGCGCTCCCGCCCCGAGCTTTGGGGCCGTTTGGGGGGATTTTGGGGGGATTTGGGGCCGTTTGGGGTATTTTGGGGTACTTTAGGGGTATTTTGGGGTATTTTGGGGTATTTTGGGGTGTTCCAGGGCGGTTTTGGGGCCGTTTCGGACGATTTCGGGTCACTCACCCCACACTTGCTGAGCGCCACGTACCACCAGCGCTCCCGCCCCGAGCTTTGGGGCCGTTTGGGGGGATTTGGGGGGATTTTGGGGTATTTTGGGGTATTTTGGGGTATTTTGGGGTATTTTGGGCTGTTCCAGGGCGGTTTTGGGGCCGTTTCGGGCAGTTTCGGGTCACTCACCCCACACTTGCTGAGCGCCACGTACCACCAGCGCTCCCGCCCCGAGCTTTGGGGCAGTTTGGGGGGATTTGGGGGGATTTGGGGGTATTTTTGGGGTATTTGGGGGTATTTTGGGGTATTTTGGGGTACTTTAGGGGTGTTTCAGGGCGGTTTTGGGGCCGTTTCGGACGATTTCGGGTCACTCACCCCACACTTGCTGAGCGCCACGTACCACCAGCGCTCCCGCCCCGAGCTTTGGGGCCGTTTGGGGGGATTTGGGGGCATTTGGGGGTATTTTGGGGTACTTTAGGGGGATTTTGGGGTACTTTATGGGTATTTTGGGGTATTTTGGGGTGTTTCAGGGCGGTTTTGGGGCCGTTTCGGGCGGTTTCGGGTCACTCACCCCACACTTGCTGAGCGCCACGTACCACCAGCGCTCCCGCCCCGAGCTTTGGGGCCGTTTGGGGGGATTTGGGGTATTTTGGGGTACTTTAGGGGTATTTTGGGGTATTTTGGGGGGGTTTTGGGGTATTTTGGGGTGTTCCAGGGCGGTTTTGGGGCCGTTTCGGGCAGTTTCGGGTCACTCACCCCACACTTGCTGAGCGCCACGTACCACCAGCGCTCCCGCACCGAGCTTTGGGGCCGTTTGGGGGGATTTTGGGGGGATTTGGGGTATTTTGGGGTATTTTGGGGTACTTTAGGGGTATTTTGGGGTATTTTGGGGTGTTCCAGGGCGGTTTTGGGGCCGTTTCGGGCAGTTTCGGGTCACTCACCCCACACTTGCTGAGCGCCACGTACCACCAGCGCTCCCGCCCCGAGCTTTGGGGCCGTTTGGGGGGATTTGGGGTATTTTGGGGTACTTTAGGGGTATTTTGGGGTATTTTGGGGGGGTTTTGGGGTATTTTGGGGTGTTCCGGGCGGTTTTGGGGCCGTTTCGGGCAGTTTCGGGTCACTCACCCCACACTTGCTGAGCGCCACGTACCACCAGCGCTCCCGCACCGAGCGGAAGCTGCGGCCGCTGGAGCAGCTCAGGACCCTCCCCGAGACCCCCGGCAGCACCTGGGGGGGGGGTGGGGAGGGGGGGGAGGGGTCGCGCTGAGCCCGGGGAGACCCCAGACCCATGAATCCCCTCCCCCAGCCCTGCCTGGCCCCTCCCCCCCCCCCCCGAAGCCCCCAGCCCCACCTGGCAGCCGGACCAGGCGTACTGCGTGGTCAGGTTGATGACCTGGTTGTTCTCGGGCCGGATCACCGACTCCTTGGCCAGGCAGTCCTGGGGAGGGGGCGTGGGCACCGAGACCCCTCCCCAAATTCACCCCAACCCACCCCCAAACACAGCCAAAGCCCCGCGAGGACCCCTCCCCAAATTCACCTCCGAAACACAGCCAAAACCCCCCAGGGAGCCCCAAAACCCCACAAGGACCCCTCCCCAAATTCACCTCCGAAACACAGCCAAAACCCGGCAAGGACCCCTCCCCAAATTCACCTCCGAAACACAGCCAAAACCCCCCAGGGAGCCCCAAAACCCCACAAGGACCCCTCCCCAAATTCACCCCAACCGCCCCAAATACAGCCAAAGCCCCACGAGGACCCCTCCCCAAATTCACCCCCCAAACACAGCCAAAACCCGGCAAGGACCCCTCCCCAAATTCATCCCAACCCCACCCCCAAATACAGCCAAAGCCCCACGAGGACCCCTCCCCAAATTCACCCCAACCCACCCCCAAATACAGCCAAACCCGGCAAGGACCCCTCCCCAAATTCACCCCCCAAACACAGCAAAAGCCCGGCAAGGACCCCTCCCCTAATTCACCCCAACCCCACCCCCAAATAGAGCCAAAACCCCGTGAGGACCCCTCCCCAAATTCACCCCCAACACCCCCCAAATACAGCCAAACCCTGCAAGGACCCCTCCTCAAATTCACCCCAACCCACCCCAAACACACCCACGCCCGGCGAGGACCCCTCCCCAAATTCACCCCAACCCCTCCCCCAGATACAGCCAAAACCCCGCAAGGACCCCTCCCCAAATTCACCCCAACCACCCCCAAATAGACCCAAAACCCCGTGAGGACCCCTCCCCAAATTCACCCCCCAAATACAGCCAAACCCTGCAAGGACCTCTCCCCAAATTCGCACCTTGCCCGTCCCCTGAAGCCCCCAGCCCCAATTCGCACCTTGCCCCCCCGAAGCCCCCAGCCCCATTTCACCCCTTGCCCCTCCCCCGAAGCCCCCAGCCCCAATTCACCCCTTGCCCCTCCCTGGAAGCCCCCAGCCCCAATTCCCACCTCGCCCCCCCGAAGCCCCCAGCCCCAATTCCCACCTTACCCCTCCCCCGAAGCCCCCAGCCCCAATTCACCCCTTGCCCCTCCCTGGAAGCCCCCAGCCCCAATTCCCACCTTACCCCCCGAAGCCCCCAGCCCCAATTCACACCTTACCCCCCCTGAAGCCCCCAGCCCCAATTTCCCCCTCGCCCCCCCGAAGCCCCCAGCCCCAATTCGCACCTTACCCCCCTGAAGCCCCCAGCCTCAATTCACCCCTTGCCCCTCCCTGGAAGCCCCCAGCCCCAATTCCCACCTTACCCCTTGAAGCCCCCAGCCCCAATTCGCACCTCCCCCTCCCCCCAAAGCCCCCAGCCCCAATTCGCACCTTGCCCCCCCTCCTGTAGACCGCGGGCCACTGGGAGGGGTCGTCGAAGTAGAGCAGAATGTTCTGGCAGCACTTGGCCTGAATTGGGGAGGGGTCCCGGGGGGCAATTGGGGGTCTGGGGGCTCCCCCCGAGCCCCCCCGGGACCCCCAGGACCCCCCCCGGGCTCACCTCGGGGTAGCGGAAGTGGAAATCGAGGCGGCCGAAATCGGAGAGGAAACAGAAACGGGTGAGGAAAACCCAGTCCTGGGGAGGGCGGGGGGCGTCAGAGACCCCAGACCCAAATACAGACCCCGGGCCCAAATACAGACCCCGGGCCCAAATACAGACCCTGGGCCCAAATACAGACCCCGGGCCCAAATAGAGACCCCAGACCCAAATACAGACCCCGGGCCCAAATACAGACCCCGGGCCCAAATAGAGACCCCAGACCCAAATACAGACCCCGGGCCCAAATACAGACCCCGGGCCCAAATAGAGACCCCAGACCCAAATACAGACCCCGGGCCCAAACAGAGACCCCAGACCCAAATACAGACCCCGGGCCCAAATACAGACCCTGGGCCCAAACAGAGACCCCAGACCCAAATAAAGACCCCAGACCCAAATACAGACCCCGGGCTCAAATACAGACCCCGGGCCCAAATAGAGACCCCAGACCCAAATAGAGACCCCGGGCCCAAACAGAGACCCCAGACCCAAACAGAGACCCCAGACCCAAATACAGACCCCGGAGCCAAATAGAGACCCCAGACCCAAATACAGACCCCGGGCCCAAACAGAGACCCCAGACCCAAATACAGACCCCGGGCCCAAATACAGACCCCAGACCCAAATACAGACCCTGGGCCCAAACAGAGACCCCAGACCCAAATAAAGACCCCAGACCCAAATACAGACCCCGGGCTCAAATACAGACCCCGGGCCCAAATAGAGACCACAGACCCAAATAGAGACCCCGGGCCCAAACAGAGACCCCAGAGCCAAATAGAGACCCCAGACCCAAATAGAGACCCCAGACCCAAATAGAGACCCCAGAGCCAAATACAGACCCTGGGCCCAAACAGAGACCCCAGACCCAAATACAGACCCCAGAGCCAAATAGAGACCCCAGACCCAAATACAGACCCCGGGCCCAAACAGAGACCCCAGACCCAAATACAGACCCCGGACCCAAACAGAGACCCCAGACCCAAATAGAGACCCTGGGCCCAAACAGAGACCCCAGAGCCAAACAGAGACCCCAGAGCCAAACAGAGACCCCAGACCCAAATACAGACCCCAAAGGAACCCCCAAAACCCCCCAACAAACCTCCCGGGAACCCCCCAGAGACCCCAGACCCAAATACAGACCCCGGGCCCAAATACAGACCCCGGGCCCAAACAGAGACCCCAGACCCAAGTACAGACCCCAGACCCAAATAGAGACCCCAAAGGAACCCCCCAAAATCCCCCAAAACCTCCCCAAAACCTCCCGGGGACCCCCCCAGAGACCCCAGACCCAAACAGAGACCCCAGACCCAAACAGAGACCCCAAAGCATTCCCCCAAAACCCCCCTATAGACCCCCCAGAACCCCCCTGGAGACCCCTCCCCATCCCGCCGTTGCCATGGCAACGGGCCCGCTCCGCGTTTCCACGGCAACGGGAGGGAACGGGGGGGGCGGGGGTCCCTGAAACCCCCCCGGGACCCCCCGGGACCCCCCGGGAACCCCCCGGGAAGCGAGAGAGGGAAAAGGGGGGGTCCGGGTGGGAATTGGGGGGGGTCCCGATATGGAAAGGGGGTTCAGGGGTTTGGGGGATCCCAAATTTGGGGGATTTGGGACTTGGGGAACCCAAATTTGGGGGATTCGGGGTTTGGGGGATCCCAAATTTGGGGGATTCGGGGTTTGGGGGATTCAGGATTTGGGGGATCCCAAATTTGGGGGATTCAGGGGTTTGGGGGATTCAGGGATTTGGGGATCCCAAATTTGGGGGATTGGGGATTTGGGGGTTCAGGGTTTGGGGGATCCAAATTTGGGGGATTTGGGGATCCCAAATTTGGGGGATTGGGGATTTGGGGGTTCAGGGTTTGGGGGATCCAAATTTGGGGGATTTGGGGATCCCAAATTTGGGGGATTGGGGATTTGGGGGTTCAGGGTTTGGGGGATCCAAATTTGGGAGATTCAGGGTTTTGGGGAACCCAAATTTGGGGAATTCAGGGTTTTGGGAGGGACCCAAATTTGGGGGATTCGGGGCTTTCGATTTCGGGGCGATCCGGGATTTGGGGGGTTCGGGATTTGGGGGATTCGGGATTTGGGGATCCCAAATTTGGGGGATTTGGGGGATTCAGGATTTTGGGGGATTCGAGGTTTGGGGGGTTCAGGGGTTTGGGGGGATTCAGGGATTTGGGGATCCCAAATTTAGGGGATTCAGGATTTTGGGAGAGACTCAAATTTGGGGGATTCGGGGCTTTCGATTTCGGGGCGATCCGGGATTTGGGGGATTGGGGATTTGGGGATCTCAAATTTGGGGGATTCGGGATTTGGGGATCCCAAATTTGGGGGATTCAGGGATTTGGGAGGGACCCAAATTTGGGGGATTCAGGGTTTCGGGAGGGACCCAAATTTGGGGGATTCGGGATTTGGGGATCCCAAATTTGGGGGATTCAGGATTTGGGGATCCCAAATTTGGGGGATTCAGGGATTTGGGAGGGACCCAAATTTGGGGATTCAGGGTTTCGGGAGGGACCCAAATTTGGGGGATTCGGGATTTGGGGATCCCAAATTTGGGGGATTCATGGATTTGGGAGGGACCCAAATTTGGGGGATTCGGGATTTGGGAGGGACCCAAATTTGGGGGATTCGGGATTTGGGGATCCCAAATTTGGGGGATTCGGGATTTGGGAGGGACCCAAATTTGGGGGATTCAGGGATTTGGGAGGGACCCAAATTTGGGGGATTCGGGATTTGGGAGGGACCCAAATTTGGGGGATTCAGGGTTTCGGGAGGGACCCAAATTTGGGGGATTCGGGGTTTCGGGAGGGACCCAAATTTGGGGGATTCGGGGTTTCGGGAGGGACCCAAATTTGGGGGATTCAGGGATTTGGGAGGGACCCAAATTTGGGGGATTCGGGATTTGGGAGGGACCCAAATTTGGAGGATTCAGGGTTTCGGGAGGGACCCAAATTTGGGGGATTCAGGGATTTGAGAGGGACCCAAATTTGGGGATTCAGGGTTTCGGGAGGGACCCAAATTTGGGGGATTCGGGATTTGGGGATCCCAAATTTGGGGGATTCATGGATTTGGGAGGGACCCAAATTTGGGGGATTCGGGATTTGGGAGGGACCCAAATTTGGGGGATTCATGGATTTGGGAGGGACCCAAATTTGGGGGATTCGGGATTTGGGAGGGACCCAAATTTGGAGGATTCAGGGTTTCGGGAGGGACCCAAATTTGGGGGATTCAGGGATTTGGGAGGGACCCAAATTTGGAGGATTCAGGGTTTCGGGAGGGACCCAAATTTGGGGGATTCGGGGTTTCGGGAGGGACCCAAATTTGGGGGATTCATGGATTTGGGAGGGACCCAAATTTGGGGGATTCAGGGATTTGGGAGGGACCCAAATTTGGGGGATTCGGGGCTTTCGATTTCGGGGCGATCCGGGATTTGGGGGATTGGGGATTTGGGGGGCGGGGGGGTCCAAGTTTGGGGGGGGGGGGGGGTCCATCTTTGAGGGGGGGGGGTGGGGGGGGTCCCGGCGCCTCCTGGGGCATCGCGATATAAAAGCGGGGGGGGGGAGGGGAGGGGGGCAGGGTGTCGCGATCTGGAACCGGGGAAATGCCGAGACGCCCCCGGGGGGGTCCCGCGCCCCCCCCCCCCCCCCGCCCCGGCCGCCCCCCGCCCCAAATTCGCCGCTCACCTCCTTGGTGCTGACGCGGCCCCGCACGAACTTGGCGGCGGCGCCCGCGGGCAGCAGCAGCAGCAGCAGCGGCAGCAGCGCCGGGGGCCCCCCCCGGGCCCCCCCCGGGACCCCCCCCGGGACCCCCGGAGCCCCCCCCGGCCGCAGCCCCATCGCCCCCCGGCCCCTGCGCGCCGCCCGCGCCGGCCACGCCCACTGCGGGGGGACACGCCCACAAAGGGGCGGGGTTAACGCGGAGGGGAGAGCCCGCTGCCTGCAGGCCACGCCCATTATGGTAATCAACACACAGGCCACGCCCACTACGGGGAACACGCCCACAAAGGGGCGGGGTTAACGCGGAGGGACAGGGCCGCTGCCCGCAGGCCACGCCCATTATGGTAATTAACATACAGGCCACGCCCACTGCGGGGGACACGCCCACAAAGGGGCGGGGTTAATGCGGAGGGGAGAGCCCGCTGCCAACAGGCCACGCCCATTATGGTAATTAACATACAGGCCACGCCCACTACGGGGAACACGCCCACAAAGGGGCGGGGTTAATGCGGAGGGGAGAGCCCGCTGCCAACAGGCCACGCCCATTATGGTAATTAGCATACAGACCACGCCCACTGCGGGGGACACGCCCACAAAGGGGCGGGGTTAATGCGGAGGGACAAGGCCGCTGCTCGTAGGCCACGCCCATTATGGTAATTAGCATACAGGCCACGCCCACTGCGGGGACACTCACTTACATACAGGCCACGCCCACAACGCACGGCTATTGCCCCGAGGCCACGCCCACAAAGGGGCGGGGTTAATGCGGAGGGGCGAGCCCGTTGCTCACAGGCCACGCCCATTACGGTAATTAGCATACAGGCCACGCCCACTGTGGGGGACACGCCCATAAAGGGGCGGGGTTAACGCGGAGGGACACGGCCGCTGCTCGCAGGCCACGCCCACGGGCTCATTTACATACAGGCCACGCCCACAACGCACGGATATTGCCCCGAGGCCACGCCCACTGCGGGGGGACACGCCCACAAAGGGGCGGGGTTAATGCGGAGGGGAGAGCCCGCTGCTCGCAGGCCACGCCCACGGGCTCATTTACATACAGGCCACGCCCACAATACACGGATGTTGCCCCGAGGCCACGCCCACTGCGGGGGACACGCCCACAAAGGGGCGGGGTTAATGCGGAGGGGACCGACCGCTGCCAGCTGGCCACGCCCATTATGGTAATTAGCATACAGGCCACGCCCACTGCGGGGGGACACGCCCACAAAGGGGCGGGGTTAATGCCACGGCCGCTGCTCGCAGGCCACGCCCATTATGGTAATTAACATACAGGCCACGCCCACCATGCACGGACATTGCACTGAGGCCACGCCCACCCGCCTCATTATACCGCTAATTGAGGATGACGTAATAAACCACGCCCACAAGTGAGACCGCGCCCGCCGGGGCTCGGCCTAGGCCCCGCCCACTGATAACGGGCATCGCGTTAACCACGCCCACAAAATCGATTTGCATTTAAAAGCCGCGCCCACCTCCGGCTTAGCGCTGCATCGATAGGCCACGCCCCTCCGGCATCAGGGCCGCGCCTTTGTCCCCTGCCGAGCCCCTGGGGATGTTTCCTGTCCCAAATTCGGCGCTTTTTACCCCAAAAAGCCCCGGTCTCCCTCAGGCCGCGCCCCAAACCCCGCCCCCCCCGCGCCCTCACCGTGGCCCCGCCCATTTCCCCGCCCCCTCCCCTTGGCCCCGCCCCCCGCTCCCGCCGCCGCCTCAGGAGCCGCCGCCAGCGGGTGAGGGGGGAGGGGGAGGGGCCGCGCCTGTCGCGGCTCTATCGCGGCCCTATCGCGACTTCACCGCCGCTTATCGGCGCTTATCGGAGCTCCCCGAGAGGCCCCGTGAGGCCCCGCAGCTCCGCGGGGCCTGGCAGAGCCCGTGAGGCCTGCGGGACGCCTGTGGGCCCGCGGGGGGGAGGGGGGCTTGTGGGACTGAGGGGACGCGGGAATCGTGAGGGGATGGGGGAGGTTTTAGGGGGTCCTGAAGGGATCGTGAGGGGATGAGAGGAGTTTGGAGGGGGTCTGAGGACTCCTGAGGGGCCTGAGAGGGAATTTGGGGGGGGGGGTCGTGAGGGGTCGGAAGGGGTTTGGGGAGTCCTGAGGGGATCGTGAGGGGATGAAGGGGAATTGAGGGGGTCCTGAGGGGGTCTTGAGGGGCTTTGGGGGGGTCCTGAGGGGCCCGAGGAGATTTTGGGGGTTCTTGAGGGGAATTTGGGGGATTCGGCATCCCAGGAGTGGGGCCAGGAGCATCCCTTTAAATTTAGGGCTTTTTGGGGGGGTTTCGGGTGTTTGGGGGGCATCTTTGTGGGGTTTTGGGCTCCCTGTGGGATTTGGGCTTTCTTTGGGACTTTTGGCGCATTTTCGGTGGGATCTGGGATTCCCCATGGGACTGACGAAGTTCTTGGCATCTCCCCGCCCCAATTCCCCCACTTTTAAACCCCCAATTTCTCTCTTTCAGGGTCCCCCCCCACCCCCACCGTGACCATGGGGGTCCCCGGGGCGCTGCCGGCGCTGCTTCTGGGGTGTTTTTGGGGTTTTTTTGGGGTCCCCCCTCGGGCGGGGGCCGGGGACTGCAAAGGGCAGCGCCGGGTGCTGAGGGGACCCCGCGGCTTCGTCACCGACGGCCCCGGCAACTACTCGGTCAACGGCAACTGCGAGTGGCTCATCGAGGGTGAGAGACCCCAAAAACCCCCAAATCCACCCCAAAATCGAACCCGGCACCCCCGAAAACCCCCTGGACCCCAAAATCCCCTCAGAGAAACCCCGAAACTGCCCCAAACCCCCAAAAACTGCCCTAAAACCCCCTCAGAGAGACCCTAAAACCCCTCAGAGAGACCCCAAAAACCCCCAAATCCACCCCAAAAACCCCCAAATCCACCCTAAATTTGAACTCAGCACCCCCAAAACCCCCTGGACCCCAGAATCCCCTCAGAGAAACCCCGAAACTGCCCCAAACCCCCAAAAACTGCCCTAAAACCCCCTCAGAGAGACCCCAAAACTCCTCAGAGAGACCCCAAAAACCCCCAAATCCACCCCAAAAACCCCCAAATCCACCCTAAATTTGAACTCAGCACCCGCAAAACCCCCTGGACCCTAGAATCCCCTCAGAGAAACCCAAAATCCCCTCAGAGAAACCCCAAAACTGCCCCAAACCCCAAAAACTGCCCCAAAATCCTCTCAGAGAGACCACAACTGCCCCTTAGAGAGACCCCAAAAACCCCCAAATCCACCCCAAAAACCCCCAAAATCCAACCTGAAATCGAACCCGGCAGCCCCAAAAACCCCCTGGACCCCAGAATCCCCTCAGAGAAACCCAAAATCCCCTCAGAGAAACCCCAAAACTGCCCCAAACCCCAAAAACTGCCCCAAAATCCTCTCAGAGAGACCACAACTGCCCCTCAGAGAGACCCCAAAACCCCCAAACGCACCCCAAAAACCCCGAAAATCCAACCCGAAATCGAACTCGGCAGCCCCAAAAACCCCCTGGACCCCAAAATCCCCTCAGAGAAACCCCAAAACTGCCCCAAACCCCAAAAACTGCCCCAAAACCCTCTCAGAGAGACCACAACTGCCCCTTAGAGAGACCCCAAAAACCCCCAAATCCACCCCAAAAACCCCCAAAATCCAACCCGAAATCGAACTCGGCAGCCCCAAAAACCCCCTGGACCCCAAAATCCCCTCAGGGAAACCTCAAAACTGCCCCAAACCCCAAAAACTGCCCTAAAACCCCCTCAGAGAGACCCCAAAACTCCTCAGAGATACCCCAAAAACCACCCCAAAAACCCTAAAATCCATCCCAAAATTGAACCTGGCACCCCCAAAAACGCCCTGGACCCCAAAATCCCCTCAGAGAAATCCAAAATCCCCTCAGAGAAACCCCAAAACTGCCCCAAACCCCCCAAAACTGCCCCAAAACCCCAAAAACTGCCCCAAAATGCCCTCAGAGAGACCCCAAAACCCCCAAAATTCACCCCAAAAACCCCAAAATCCAACCTGAAATTGAACCCGGCAGCCCCAAAAACGCCCTGGACCCCAAAATCCCCTCAGAGAAACCCCAAATCCCCTCAGGGAAACCCCAAAACTGCCCCAAAATGCCCTCAGACCCCAAAATGTGCCCCAAAATCCCCTCAGACCCCAAAGACCCCCAAATCCACCCCAAAACCCCCAAAATCCACCCCAAAATCGAACCCGGTACCCCCAAAAACCTCCTGGACCCCAAAATCCCCTCAGGGACACCCAAAATCCCCTCAGAGAAACCCCGAAACTGCCCCAAACCCCAAAAACTGCCCTAAAACCCCCTCAGAGAGACCCCAAAGCCCCTCAGAGAGACCCCAAAAACCCCCAAATCCACCCTAAAAACCCCCAAAATCCAACCCGAAATCGAACTCAGCACCCCCAAAATCCCCTCAGAGAAACCCAAAATCCCCTCAGAGAAACCCCAAAACTGCCCCAAACCCCAAAAACTGCCCCAAAACCCCCTCAGACCCCAAAATCTCTCCTGGGACCCCAAAATCTGCCCCAAAACCCCTCAGAGAGACCCCAAAATCCCGCAAATCCACCCCAAAATTGAAGCCGGCAGCCCCAAAATCTCTCCTGGGACCCCAAAATCTGGCGGGTTTGGGGATTTTAATGGGATTTTAATGGGATTTTAATGGGATTTTATGGGATTTTAATGGGATTTTATGGGATTTTTGGGGGGGATTTTTAATGGGATTTTTTTAGGTTTTTAGTGGGATTTTTATGGGGTTTTAATGGGGTTCTTTGGGGATTTTTTTTGAGTTTTAATGGGACTATTTTAGGGTTTTAATGGGACTATTTTAGGGTTTTAATGGGATTATTTTAGGGTTTGAATATGATTTTCTTTTGAGTTTTTAGGGGACTTTTTAGGATTTTCATGTGATTTTTTTTTGAGTTTTAATGGGATTTTGGGGGGCATTTTTAATGGGATTATTTTAGGGTTTTAATGGGTTTTTGTGGGTGACTTTAATGGGATTATTTTAGGGTTTTAATGGGAGTTTTTAGGGTTTTAATGGGGTTTTTTTTTTGAGTTTTAATGGGATTTCGGGGGGCATTTTTAATGGGATTATTTTTGGGTTTTAATGGATTTTTCTGGGTGGCTTTCATGGGATTTTTTTAGGGTTTTAATGGGATTTTTTAGGGTTTTAATGGGGTTTTAATGGGATTTTTTTTTGGATTTTAATGGGATCATTTTAGGATTTTCAATGGGGTTTTAATGGGGTTTTTGGGGGATTTTTTAGGGTTTTAATGGGGTTTTTATGGGGTTTTAATGGGATTCCTTTAGGATTTTTTTAGGGTTTTAATGGGATTTTTTTAGGATTTTAGTGTGATTTTTTTTTTTGAGTTTTAATGGGATTTTGGGGGGCATTTTTAATGGGATTATTTTCGGGTTTTAATGGGTTTTTGTGGGTGGCTTTCATGGGATTTTTTTAGGGTTTTAATGGGATTTTTTTAGGGTTTTAATGGGATTATTTTTAGGTTTTAATGGGTTTTTCTGGGTGGCTTTAATGGGATTTTTTAGGGTTTTAATGAGGTTTTAATGGGATTTTTTTCAGATTTTAATGCGATCATTTTAGGATTTTCAATGGGGTTCTTATGGGGTTTTAATGGGTTTTAATGGGGTTTTTTAGGGTTTTAATGGGGTTTTAATGGGATTTTTTAGGGTTTTTACTGGTGTTTTTGGGGGGCATTTTTAATGGGATTATTTTAGGATTTTCAATGGGGTTTTAATGGGATTTTGTAGGCTTTTAATGGGGTTTTAATGGGATTTTTTTAGTGTTTTAACGGGGTTTTTTAGGTTTTTAATGGGATTTTTTAAGGTTTTAATGGGATTTTTTCGGTTTTTAATGGGATTTTTAGGTTTTTAATGGGATTTTTTAGGTTTTTAATGGGATTTTTTCGGTTTTTAATGGGATTTTTGGGGGGCATTTTTAATGGGATCATTTTAGGATTTTCTATGGGGTTTTAATGGGGTTTTTTTTTGGATCTTTTGGGGTGCAGCCCCCAGCCCCCGGCCCAGGGCGCTGCTGACGTTCACCTTCATGGACACGGGGGGTGCTCAGGGGCATCCCTGGGACTTTTTAGGGTTTTAATGGGATTTTAATGGGATTTTTTAGGGTTTAATGGGGTTTTAATGGGTTTTTAATGGTTTTTTTGGGGGGTTTTAATGGGATTTTTTGGGGTTTTACTGGGGTTTTTAATGGGATTTTTTTAGGTTTTTAATGGGATTATTTTAGGATTTTAATGGGATTTTTTTAGGCTTTTGATGGGATTATTTTAGGTTTTTAATGGCATTTTTTAGGTTTTAAATGGGATTTTTTAGGTTTTTAATGGGATTTTGGGGGACATTTTAAATGGGATTATTTTAAGGTTTTAATGGGGATTATTTTCGGGTTTTAATGGGTTTTTTGGGGGATATTTTGGGGTGCAGCGCCCAGCCCCCGGCACAGGGCGCTGCTGACATTCCCCTTCCTGGGCACGGGGGGCGCTCAGGGGCATCCCTGGGACTTTTTAGGGTTTTAATGGGGTTTTAATGGGATTATTTTAGGATTTTAATGGGATTTTTTTAGGATTTTAATGGGATTTTTTTTTGAGTTTTAATGGGATTTTGGGGGGCATTTTTCATGGGATTATTTTCGAGTTTTAATGGGTTTTTCTGGGTGGTTTTCATGGGATTATTTTAGGGTTTTAATGGGATTTTTTAGGGTTTTAATGGGGTTTTAATGGGATTTTTTAGGGTTTTAATGAGGTTTTAATAGGATGTTTTTTTGGATTTTAATGGGATCATTTTAGGATTTTCAATGGGGTTTTTATGGGGATTTAATGGGTTTTAATGGGGTTTTATGGGATTTGAATGGGGACTTGAATGGGATTTTTTAGGGTTTTAATGGGGTTTTAATGGGATTTTTTAGGGTTTTAACGGGGTTTTTTAGGTTTTTAATGGGATTTTTTAGGGTTTTAATGGGGTTTTTCGGAGGCATTTTTAATGGGATCATTTTAGGATTTTCAATGGGGTTTTTATGGGGTTTTAATGGGGTTTTTTAGGGTTTTAATGGGGTTTTTTAGGGTTTTAATGGGATTTTTTAGGTTTTTAATGGGATTTTTTTAGGGTTTTAACGGGATTTTTTCGGTTTTTAATGGGATTTTTTCGGTTTTTAATGGGATTTTTGGGGGGCATTTTAAATGGATCATTTTAGGATTTTCTCTGGGGTTTTAATGGGGTTATTTTTGGATCTTTTGGGGTGCAGCGCCCAGCCCCCGGCACAGGGTGCTGCTGACGTTCACCTTCATGGACACGGAGTGCACCTACGATTACCTGTTCGTCTACGACGGCGGCTCCACGCGCAGCCCCCCTGCTGGCCGCGCTCAGCGGCAGCGCCCTGCCCGCGCCCCTCGAGGCCACCTCCGGCAAGGTCAGCGAGCCCCGCGCCTGGGGGGGGGGGGGGGGGAGCTTGGGGGGATTTGGGGGGATTTTTGGGGATTTTTTCTGGGATTTTTGGGGTTTTTTTTTGATTTTTTGGGGGTTTTTTTGGATTTTTTTGGGATTTTTTTGGACTTTTTTGGGGATTTTATTGGGATTTTTTGGGAATATTTTTGGGATTTTTGTGGGATTTTTTGGGGATTTTTGGGGATTTTTTTGGAATTTTTTTTGATTTTTGGGGGACTTTTTTTGGGTTTTTTTTTTGATTTTTTTTGATTTTTTAGGGATTTTTTTGGGTTTTTTTTTGATTTTTTGGGGATTTTTTTGAGGATTTTTTTTTGATTTTTGAGGGATTTTTTGGCTTTTTTTGGGATTTTTTTGGGATTTTTTCTGTAATTTTTTTGGATTTTTAGGGGATTTTTTGGGGATTTTTGGGGATTTTTTGGGGGCTGTTTTGTGGTGCAGCGCCCCCCTGCTGGCCGCGCTCAGCGGCAGCGCCCTGCCCGCGCCCCTCGAGGCCACCTCCGGCAAGGTCAGCGAGCCCCGCGCCTGGGGGGGGTGGGGGGAGCTTGGGGGGATTTGGGGGGATTTTTGGGGATTTTTTGGGATTTTTTCTGGGATTTTTTGGGGGTTTTTTTGGATTTTTTGGGGGTTTTTTTGGATTTTTTTGGGATTTTTTTGGATTTTTTGGAGATTTTTTTGGGGGTTTTATTGGGATTTTTTGGGAATATTTTTGGGATTTTTGGGGGGATTTTTGGGGATTTTTTTTGGGTTTTTTTTGAGGATTTTTTGGGATTTTTTGGGATTTTTTTGGGATTTTTTGGGCATTTTTTGGGGGATTTTTTTGGTTTTTTTTTTTTTATTTTTTTGGGATTTTTTGGGGGATTTTTTGTGGACTTTTTGGGGATTTTTATGGGATATTTTGGGAATATTTTTGGGATTTTTGGGGATTTTTTTGGGATTTTTTTTTGATTTTTGGGGGACTTTTTTTGGGTTTTTTTTTTATTTTTTTGATTTTTTAGGGATTTTTTTGGGTTTTTTTTTGATTTTTTGGGGATTTTTTTGAGGATTTTTTTTTGATTTTTGAGGGATTTTTTGGATTTTTTTGGGATTTTTTTGGGATTTTTTCTGTAATTTTTTTGGATTTTTAGGGGATTTTTTGGGGATTTTTGGGGATTTTTTGGGGGCTGTTTTGTGGTGCAGCGCCCCCTGCTGGCCGCGCTCAGCGGCAGCGCCCTGCCCGCGCCCCTCGAGGCCACCTCCGGCAAGGTCAGCGAGCCCCGCGCCTGGGGGGGGGGGATGGGGGGGCTCGGGGAGGTTGGGGGGATTTGGGGGGATTTTTGGGGATTTTTTCTGGGATTTTTGGGGTTTTTTTTTGATTTTTTGGGGGTTTTTTTGGATTTTTTTGGGATTTTTTTGGACTTTTTTGGGGATTTTATTGGGATTTTTTGGGAATATTTTTGGGATTTTTGTGGGATTTTTTGGGGATTTTTGGGGATTTTTTTTGGAATTTTTTTTGATTTTTGGGGGACTTTTTTTGGGTTTTTTTTTTGATTTTTTTTTGATTTTTTAGGGATTTTTTTGGGGTTTTTTTTGATTTTTTGGGGATTTTTTTGAGGATTTTTTTTTGATTTTTGAGGGATTTTTTGGATTTTTTTGGGATTTTTTTGGGATTTTTTCTGTAATTTTTTTGGATTTTTAGGGGATTTTTTGGGGATTTTTGGGGATTTTTTGGGGGCTGTTTTGTGGTGCAGCGCCCCCTGCTGGCCGCGCTCAGCGGCAGCGCCCTGCCCGCGCCCCTCGAGGCCACCTCCGGCAAGGTCAGCGAGCCCCGCGCCTGGGGGGGGGGGATGGGGGGGGCTCGGGGAGCTTGGGGGGATTTGGGGGGATTTTTGGGGATTTTTTCTGGGATTTTTGGGGTTTTTTTTGGATTTTTTTGGGGTTTTTTTGGATTTTTTTGGGATTTTTTTGGACTTTTTTGGGGATTTTATTGGGATTTTTTGGGAATATTTTTGGGATTTTTGGGGGATTTTTTGGGGATTTTTGGGGATTTTTTTTGGATTTTTTTTTGATTTTTGGGGGACTTTTTTTGGGTTTTTTTTTTTGATTTTTTTTGATTTTTTAGGGATTTTTTTGGGGTTTTTTTTTGATTTTTTGGGGATTTTTTTGAGGATTTTTTTTTGATTTTTGAGGGATTTTTTGGATTTTTTTGGGATTTTTTTGGGATTTTTTCTGTAATTTTTTTGGATTTTTAGGGG
>NW_027183690.1:0-73565 GCF_041296385.1 Aphelocoma coerulescens | reverse complement strand
TTTTTTTTCCCCATTTTTGGTTTTGTTTTCCCCATTTTTGGGGTTTTTTTCCCCTTTATTTTTGGGATTTTTCCCCCCATTTTTGGGTTTTCTTTTCCCCATTTTTGGGGTTTTTTTCCCCATTTTTGGGGTTTTTTTCTCCATTTTTTTGTTGGTTTTTTTTTTTTTTCCCATTTTTTTGGGCTTTTTACCCATTTTTTTGGGGCTCTCCCTCCTCCCCCCCCCCGCCCCCCAAATTTTTGGAATTTTTTATCCCCATTTTTTGTTTTTTTCCCCCATTTTCCCCCCAACTTTCCCCCAATTTTTGGGATTTTTCCCCCATTTTTTTTGGGACCTCGCCCCCAATTTTTTGGGGGGTTTTCCCCCGTTTTTTAGGTTTTCCCGCCCATTTTTCGGGATATTTTCCCCACTTTTGGGGTCTTTTTCCCATTTTCCTCCCATTTTTGGGGGGTTTTTTTCCCCCATTTTTTCCCCAATTTCCCCCCAATTTTCGGGATTTTTTCCCCATTTTTGGGCCCCCCCCGGGGAGGATTTTGGGGTCCCGGACCGAGGTGGGGGAGGGGATGGAGGAGATCCCCGGAGCCCAAATTTTGGGATCTTTCCCCTCAATTTTTGGGGCTTTTTTTGGGATTCTTTCCTCATTTTTTGAGGTTTTTCCCCCCAAATTTCGGGATTTTTTTCCCCAAATTTCGCGTTTTTCCCCCCAAATTTCGGGGTTATTTTTTGGGGGGGGGTCCCGCACTCACCGCGGGGGGGGGGGGGTCGCGGCCCGGTGGGGGAGGGGCGATGGAGAAGAGCCCGAATTTGACGTTTCCCCCCCAATTTTGGTGTTTCTCCCCCGTTTTTTTCCCAAATTTCGCGGTTTTCCCCCCAAATTTCGGGGGTTTTTTTTTTGGGGGGGGTCCCGCACTCACCGCGGGGGGGGGGGTCCTGGCCCGGTGGGGGGAGGGGCGATGGAGAAGAGCCCAAATTTGACGTTTCCCCCCCCATTTTTTCCCCATTTTCCCCCAAATTTCGGGATTTTTTTCCCCAAATTTCGCGTTTTTCCCCCCAAATTTCGGGGTTTTTTTTGGGGGGGGGGGTTCCGCACTCACCGCGGGGGGGGGGGCCCTGTCCCGGTGGGGGAGGGGCGATGGAGAAGAGCCCAAATTTGCTGTTTCCCCCCCCCCATTTTTGGGGTTTTTTTTTCCCATTTTTCCCCGTTTTTTTCCCAAATTTCGCGGTTTTCCCCCCCAAATTTCAGGACTTTTTTTGGGGGGGGGTCCCGCACTCACCGCGGGGGGGGGATCCCGGCCCGGTGGGGGGAGGGGCGATGGAGAAGAGCCCAAATTTGACGTTCCCCCCTCATTTTTTCCCATTTTCCCCCCCGTTTTTTTCCCAAATTTCGCGTTTTTTCCCCCCAAATTTCGGTTTTTTTTTTGGGGGGGGGGGGTCCCGCACTCACCGCGGGGGGGTGTCGCGGCCCGGTGGGGGAGGGGCGATGGAGAAGAGCCCAAATTTGACGTTCCCCCCCCATTTTTGGGGGGTTTTTTTTCCCCATTTTCCCCCAAATTTTGTGATTTTTTTCCCAAATTTCGCGTTTTTCCCCCCAAATTTCGGGGTTATTTTTTGGGGGGGGGTCCCGCACTCACCGCGGGGGGGGGGGTCCCGGCCCGGTGGGGGAGGGGCGATGGAGAAGAGCCCAAATTTGACGTTTCCCCCCCCAATTTTGGTGTTTCTCCCCCGTTTTTTTCCCAAATTTCGCGTTTTTCCCCCCAAATTTCGGGACTTTTTTTGGGGGGGGGGTCCCGCACTCACCGCGGGGGGGGGTCCCGGCCCGGTGGGGGAGGGGCGATGGAGAAGAGCCCAAATTTGCTGTTTCCCCCCCCCCATTTTTGGGGTTTTTTTCCCATTTTTCCCCCGTTTTTTTCCCAAATTTCGCGTTTTTCCCCCCAAATTTCGGGGTTTTTTTTTTGGGGGGGGGGGTCCCGCACTCACCGCGGGGGGGGGGGTCGCGGCCCGGTGGGGGAGGGGCGATGGAGAAGAGCTCGGTGAAGTTGGGCACCGAGTCGCTGATGAAGGTGACGTTGCCGTAGCCCTGGGGCGGGGGGGGGGGAGGGGCCCGGGAATTTTGGGGGGCCCCCCCCGGGCCCGGAGCCCCCCCCCGGGGCCCCCCCCCCCGTGACGGAGCCGATCTGGGACGTCCGGACGTGGAACGGGAAGTTCTTGTTGGCGGCCGAGGGGCGGGTCAGGACCTGGGGAGGGGGATTTGGGGGGGTTTTAGGGGGGGATTTGGGGGGGATTTGGGGGGATTTTGGGGGGGGTTGGGGGGTTTGGGGGGGATTTTGGGGGGATTTGGGGGGGTTAAAGGGGGATCTGGGGGGGATTTGGGGGGATTTGGGGGGATTTTGGGGGGGTTTTGGGGGGATTTGAGGGGGGTTTGGGGGGATTTGGGGATTTTTGGGGGGGATTTGGGGGGTTAAAGGGGATTTGGGGGGGATTTGGGGGATTTTGGGGGGATTTTGGGGGGATTTGGGGGAGTTAAAGGGGATTTAGGGGGGATTTGGGGGGTTTGGGGGGGTTTGGGGGGGTTAAAGGGGATTTAGGGAGGTTTTGGGGCGATTTGGGGGGATTTAGGGGGATTTTGGGGGATTGGGGGAATTTGGGGGGATTTGAGGGATTTTTTTGGGGGGATTCGGGGGAGTTTAAGGGGGGTTTGGGGAGGTTTGGGGAGGTTTTGGGGGGATTTGGGGGGTTAAAGGGATTGGGGGGGATTTGGAGGATTTTGGGGGGTTCGGGGGGGATTTGGGGGGATTTTGGGGGGATTTTTGGGGGGTTTGAGAGAGATTTGGGGGATTTGGGGGGATTTGGGGGGGTTTCGGGGGAATTTGGGGGGGTTTGGGGGGATTTTTGGGGGGGTTTGGGGGGGCTTAGGGGGGATTTGGGGAGGTCTTGGGGGATTTGGGGGGGTCTTGGGGGGGTTAAAGGGGATTTGGGGGGGATTTGGGGGAATTTGGGGGGATTTGGGAGGGTTTGGGAGGATTTGGGGGGGCTTAAAAGGGATTTGGGGAGATTTTGGGGGGATTTGGGGGATTTTTGGGGGGTTTGGGAGGATTTGGTGGGGTTTGGGGAGGTTTTGGGGGGATTTGGGGGGAATTTGGGGGGATTTTGGGGGGAGTTGGGGGATTTTAGGGAGGGTTTTGGGGGGATTTGGGGGGGATTTGGGGATGTTTTTGGGGCGATTTGGGGGGATTTTGGGGCTCAGGGGGTTCGGGTGATTTTGGGCGGATTTGGGGGGATTTTGGGGGGATTTTAGGGGGGATTTTGGGGAGATTTGGGGGGGATTTTTGGGAGGATATTAGGGGGGATTTTGGGGGATTTTAGGGAGGTTTTGGGGGGATTTTGGGGCGATTTGGGGGGATTTTGGGGCTCAGGGAGTTCGGGTGATTTTGGGGTGATTTTGGGGGTGATTTTGGGGTGATTTGGGGGGATTTGGGGAGGGGTCTCGGCTCACCAGGAACACCCTGTGGGCGTACAGGTGCGTCCCCAGCTGGATCCCGTTCACGATTTTGGGGGGATTTGGGGGGGATTTTGGGGCTCAGGGGGGTTCGGGGTGATTTTGGGGTGATTAGGGGAGATTTTGGATGGATTTGGGGGGATTTTGGGATGTTTTTGGGGGGATTTTGAGGTGATTTGGGGAGATTTTGGATGGATTTGGGGATGTTTTTGGGGCGATTTGGGGGGATTTTGGGGCTCAGGGGGTTCGGGTGATTTTGGGGTGATTTTTGGGTGATTTTGGGGTGATTTTGGGGGGGATTTTGGGGTGATTTTGGGGGGATTTGGGGAGGGGTCTCGGCTCACCAGGAACACCCCGTGGGCGTACAGGTGCGTCCCCAGCTGGATCCCGTTCACGATTTTCTCCCGCGCCCCATTTGGGGATCCCAAAATTGGCCACGAGCGCCGAGACCGGGACGGCCAAAAAACCTGCGGGGGGGGGGGAGGGGAGGGACCCCCGGTGAGACCCCCAAAATCCCCCCCCCAAAATCCCCCCAAAAACCCCCCAAAATGCCCCCAAAATTCCTCCAAAATCTCCCCCAAAATGTCCCGAAAATGCCCCCAAAATCTCCAATAAAATCCCCCCAAATTCCCCCACAAAATTCCCCCAAAATCTCCAATAAAATCCCCCCCAAAATCCCCCAAATCCCCCCTAAATCCCCCCAAAATTCCTCCAAAATCCCCCCCAAATCCCCCAAATCTCCCCGAAAAATCCCCCCAAAATCCCCCCCAAAGCCCGGGGACCCCCAGGGATCACCAGAAGCCCCCAGACCCCTCCCAGGAGCCCCCAGGAGCCCCCAGACCCCACCCAAAAGCCCCCAGCCCCACCCAGGAGCCCCCAGACCCATCCCAGGAGCCTCCAGGAGCCCCCAGACCCACCCAGGAGCCCCCAGACCCCTCCCAGGAGCCCCCAGGAGCCCCCAGACCCCTCCCAGGAGCCTCCAGGAGCCCCCAGGAGCCCCCAGACCCCTCCCAGGAGCCCCCAAGACCCATCCCAGGAGCCCCCAGGAGCCCCCAGACCCATCCCAGGAGCCCCCAGGAGCCCTCAGACCCCTCCCAGGAGCCCCCAGGAGCCTCCAGGAGCCCCCAGGAGCCCCCAGACCCACCCAGGAGCCCCCAGACCCCTCCCAGGAGCCCCCAGACCCACCAGAGGGTGTAGGCCCCCAGGAAGGGCAGGTAGAAGTGCCGGCGCTCGGGCACGGCGCTGAGCCCCCAGACCCACCCAGGAGCCCCCAGACCCATCCCAGGAGCCCCCAGACCCACCCAGGAGCCTCCAGGAGCCCCCAGACCCACCCAGGAGCCCCCAGACCCCTCCCAGGAGCCCCCAGACCCACCAGAGGGTGTAGGCCCCCAGGAAGGGCAGGTAGAAGTGCCGGCGCTCGGGCACGGCGCTGAGCCCCCAGACCCATCCCAGGAGCCCCCAGACCCATCCCAGGAGCCCCCAGACCCACCCAGGAGCCCCCAGACCCATCCCAGGAGCCCCCAGGAGCCCCCAGACCCCTCCCAGGAGCCCCCAGACCCCTCCCAGGAGCCCCCAGGAGCCCCCAGACCCACCCAGGAGCCCCCAAGACCCATCCCAGGAGCCCCCAGGAGCCCCCAGACCCATCCCAGAAGCCCCCAGACCCATCCCAGAAGCCCCCAGACCCATCCCAGGAGCCCCCAGACCCACCCAGGAGCCCCCAGACCCCTCCCAGAAGCCCCCAGACCCATCCCAGGAGCCCCCAGACCCACCCAGAAGCCCCCAGACCCCTCCCAGAAGCCCCCAGACCCATCTCAGGAGCCCCCAGACCCCTCCCAGGAGCCCCCAGGAACCCCCAGACCCATCCCAGGAGCCCCCAGACCCCTCCCAGGAGCCCCCAGGAGCCCCCAGACCCATCTCAGGAGCCCCCAGAAGCCCCCAGACCCATCCCAGGAGCCTCCAGACCCATCCCAGGAGCCCCCAGGAGCCCCCAGACCCATCCCAGGAGCCCCCAGGAGCCCCCAGACCCACCCAGGAGCCCCCAAACCCATCCCAGAAGCCCCCAGACCCCTCCCAGGAGCCCCCAGGAGCCCCCAGACCCATCCCAGGAGCCCCCAGGAGCCCTCAGACCCCTCCCAGGAGCCCCCAGGAGCCTCCAGGAGCCCCCAGGAGCCCCCAGACCCCTCCCAGGAGCCCCCAGACCCACCAGAGGGTGTAGGCCCCCAGGAAGGGCAGGTAGAAGTGCCGGCGCTCGGGCACGGCGCTGAGCCCCCAGACCCATCCCAGGAGCCCCCAGACCCACCCAGGAGCCCCCAGACCCCTCCCAGGAGCCCCCAGACCCACCAGAGGGTGTAGGCCCCCAGGAAGGGCAGGTAGAAGTGCCGGCGCTCGGGCACGGCGCTGAGCCCCCAGACCCATCCCAGGAGCCCCCAGACCCACCCAGGAGCCCCCAGACCCATCCCAGGAGCCCCCAGGAGCCCCCAGACCCCTCCCAGGAGCCCCCAGACCCACCCAGGAGCCCCCAGGAGCCCCCAGACCCCACCCAGGAGCCCCCAGACCCCTCCCAGGAGCCCCCAGGAGCCCCCAGACCCATCCCAGGAGCCCCCAGACCCCTCCCAGGAGCCCCCAGACCCACCAGAGGGTGTAGGCCCCCAGGAAGGGCAGGTAGAAGTGCCGGCGCTCGGGCACGGCGCTGAGCCCCCAGACCCACCCAGGAGCCCCCAGACCCACCCCAGAAGCCCCCAGACCCATCCCAGGAGCCCCCAGGAGCCCCCAGACCCATCCCAGGAGCCCCCAGACCCACCCAGGAGCCCCCAGACCCATCCCAGGAGCCCCCAGGAGCCCCCAGACCCATCCCAGGAGCCCCCAGACCCACCCAGGAGCCTCCAGGAGCCCCCAGACCCACCCAGGAGCCCCCAGACCCCCTCCCAGGAGCCCCCAGACCCACCAGAGGGTGTAGGCCCCCAGGAAGGGCAGGTAGAAGTGCCGGCGCTCGGGCACGGCGCTGAGCCCCCAGACCCACCCAGGAGCCCCCAGACCCATCCCTGGAGCCCCCAGACCCATCCCAGGAGCCCCCAGACCCATCCCTGGAGCCCCCAGACCCACCCAGGAGCCCCCAGAAGCCCCCAGACCCATCCCAGGAGCCTCCAGGAGCCCCCAGAAGCCCCCAGACCCCTCCCAGGAGCCCCCAGGAGCCCCCAGACCCATCCCAGGAGCCCCCAGACCCACCCAGGAGCCCCCAGACCCATCCCAGGAGCCCCCAGGAGCCCCCAGACCCATCCCAGGAGCCCCCAGACCCCTCCCAGGAGCCCCCAGGAGCCCCCAGACCCACCCAGGAGCCCCCAGGAGCCCCCAGACCCATCCCAGGAGCCCCCAGACCCCTCCCAGGAGCCCCCAGACCCCTCCCAGAAGCCCCCAGACCCATCCCAGGAGCCCCCAGGAGCCCCCAGACCCCTCCCAGGAGCCCCCAGGAGCCCCCAGACCCATCCCAGGAGCCCCCAGACCCACCCTGGAGCCCCCAGACCCCTCCCAGGAGCCCCCAGGAGCCCCCAGACCCCTCCCAGGAGCCCCCAGACCCACCAGAGGGTGTAGGCCCCCAGGAAGGGCAGGTAGAAGTGCCGGCGCTCGGGCACGGCGCTGACGGTGGCGGCCACGGCGCCGCAGAACCAGGCAAAGGCCCCGAACTGCAGCGCGATCAGGCCGTAGCCCGCCGGCGACTCGTAGGTGTAGAGCACCTGCCCGGGGTCAAAGAACTGCCCCCCACCCCCCAAAAACCCCCCCGAGGGTCAGGGGGGACCCCCGAGGCGGGGGGGAGGAAATTGGGGGGGGGATAATGGGAAAGGAGCGCGGGAAATGGGTGGGAAATGGGGAAAAAGGAGAGCGGGAGAGGCTGGAAATGAGCGGTGGAATAGGCCTGAAATGGCCCTGAAATAGGCCTAAAATAGCCCCAAAAAGAGGCCTAAAATGGCCCTGAAATAGTCCCAAAATAGCCCTGAAATGGTCCCAGAGATAGGCTGAAAATGGCCACAAAACAGGCCAAAAATAGCCCAAAAATAACCCCAAAAATAGCCCCAAAGATAGGATGAAAATGGCCACAAAACAGGCCAAAAATAGCCCTGAAATAACCCCGAAATAGCCCTGAAATAGCCCCAAAAATAGGCCAAAAATAGCCCTGAAATAACCCAAAATAGCCCCAAAAATAGGCCTAAAATGGCCCCCAAAATGGCCCAAAAATAACCCAAAAATAGCCCTGAAATAGCCCCAAAAATAGGCCTAAAATGGCCCTGAAATAGCCCCGAAATAGCCCTAAAATAGCCCTAAAATAGCCCTGAAATAGCCCCAAAAAGAGGCCTAAAATGGCCCTGAAATAGCCCTGAAATAGCCCCGAAATAGCCCTAAAATAGTCCCAAAGATAGGATGAAAATGGCCACAAAACAGGCCAGAAATAGCCCCGAAATAGCCCAAAAATAGGCCCAAAAATAGCCCCGAAATAGCCCTAAAATAGCCCTGAAATAGCCCCAAAAATAGGCCTAAAATGGCCCTGAAATAGCCCTGAAATAGCCCCAAAATAGCCCTAAAATAGCCCTGAAATAGCCCCAAAAAGAGGCCTAAAATGGCCCTGAAATAGCCCTGAAATAGCCCCGAAATAGCCCCGAAATAGCCCCGAAATAGCCCTGAAATAGCCCCAAAAATAGGCCTAAAATGGCCCTGAAATAGCCCCGAAATAGCCCCGAAATAGCCCTGAAATAGTCCCAAAGATAGGATGAAAATGGCCACAAAACAGGCCAAAAATAGCCCAAAAATAACCCAAAATAACCCCAAAATAGGCTGAAAATGGCCACAAAACCGCCCAAAAATAGCCCCAAAATAGACCTAAAATGGCCCAAAAACTAGGCCTAAAATGGCCCCAACACAGCCCAAAAATAGCCCCAAAATAGCCCCAAAATAACCCAAAACCAGCCCAAAAATAACCCCAAAACCAGCCCCAAAAATAGGCCTAAAATGGCCCCAGAATAGACTTAAAGTAGCCCCAAAATAACCCAAAAATAGCCCCAAAATAGCCCCGAAATGCCCCCAAAAATAGGCCTAAAATGGCCCCAAAATAATCCAAAAATAGCCCCAAAATAATCCAAAAATAGCCCCAAAATAGCCCCAAAATGGCCCAAAAAATAGGCCTAAAATGGCCCCAAAACAGCCCAAAAATTAGGCCTAAAATGGCCCCAAAATAATCCAAAAATAGCCCCAAAATAGCCCCAAAATAGACCTAAAATGGCCCAAAAAATAGGCCTAAAATGGCCCCAACACAGCCCAAAAATAGCCCCAAAATAGCCCCAAAATAACCCCAAAATGACCCAAAATAGCCCCAAAATAACCCCAAAACAGCCCCAAAATAGCCCAAAAATAGGCCTAAAATGGCCCCCAAAATAGCCCAAAAATGACTCAAAATTCTCCAGGGGAATTTTGGGGTGAATTTGGGGGTTTTTGGGCTGAATTTGGGGTGAATTTGGGGTAAATTTTGGGGTGAATTTGGGCTAAATTTGGGGGCTTTTTGGGCCGAATTTGGGCTGAATTTTGGGCTAAATTTGGGGGGTTTGGGGGTGAATTTTGGGGTGAATTTTGGGGTGAATTTGGGGATGAATTTGGGGGGTTTTAGGGTGAATTTGGGGTGAATTTGGGGTGAATTTGGGGTAAATTTGGGGGGTTCGGGGGTGAATTTGGGGATGAGTTTGGGGGCTTTTTGGGGTCAATTTGGGGTGAATTTGGGCTGAATTTTGGGGTGAATTTGGGGTGAATTTTGGGGTGAATTTGGGGTGAATTTGGGGGCTTTTTGGCCTGATTTTGGGCTGAATTTTCGGCTGAATTTGGGGTGAATTTTGGGGTGAATTTTGGGCTGAATTTGGGATGAATTTTGGGCTGAATTTTGGGCTGAATTTGAGCTGAATTTGGGGTGAATTTTGGGCTGAATTTTGGGTGAATTTGGGCTGAATTTGGGGGTGAATTTGGGGTAAATTTGGGGGTGAATTTGGGGTAAATTTGGGGGGTTTGGGGGTGAATTTGGGGGTGAATTTGGGGGCTTTTTGGGGTCAATTTGAGCTGAATTTTGGGGTCAATTTGGGGTGAATTTTGGGGTCAATTTGGGGTGAATTTTGGAGTGAATTTGGGGTGAATTTTGGGGTGAATGTGGGGGGTTTTGGTGAATTTGGGGAGGGGTCTCACCTGCGCCTCGTAGGTGAGCAGGGCGATGTGGGCGATGCTGTACAGGGTCATGTACACCGACAGCCGGACCGAGCCCCCCGGGCTGATGCGGCCCCTGAGTGACCACCGAGTGACCACCGAGTGACCACCGAGTGACCACCGAGTGACCACTCAGGGATCCCCCAGAGTGAGCCCTGAGTGACCGCAGTGACCCTCAGAGTGACCACCGAGTGACCACTGAGTGACCACTCAGGGATCCCCCAGAGTGAGCCCTGAGTGACCGCAGTGACCCTCAGAGTGACCCCTGAGTGACCACCAAGTGACCACCGAGTGACCACCGAGTGACCACTCAGGGATCCCCCAGAGTAACCCCTGAGTGACCTCAGTGACCCTCAGAGTGACCACCGAGTGACCACCGAGTGACCACCGAGTGACCACCGAGTGACCACTGAGTGACCACTCAGGGATCCCCCAGAGTGAGCCCTGAGTGACCGCAGTGACCCTCAGAGTGACCCCTGAGTGACCACCAAGTGACCACCGAGTGACCACCGAGTGACCACTGAGTGACCACTGAGTGACCACTCAGTGATCCCCCAGAGTGAGCCCTGAGTGATCGCAGTGACCCTCAGAGTGACCCCTGAGTGACCACCGAGTGACCACCGAGTGACCACCGAGTGACCACTCAGGGATCCCCCAGAGTAACCCCTGAGTGACCTCAGTGACCCTCAGAGTGACCACCGAGTGACCACCGAGTGACCACCGAGTGACCACTGAGTGACCACCGAGTGACCACCGAGTGACCACGGAGTGACCACTCAGGGATCCCCCAGAGTAACCCCTGAGGGACCGCAGTGACCCTCAGAGTGACCACCGAGTGACCACCGAGTGACCACCGAGTGACCACCGAGTGACCACCGAGTGACCACCGAGTGACCCCTAAACCTGGCTGAGAACCCCAGAGAGACCACAGAGTGACCCCCAAAGTGACCAGAGGGTGACCCTGAGAGTGACCCTGAGAGTGACCCCGGAGTGACCCCTGAGTGTGACCCCCACAGTGACCAGTGAGTGCCCGCTGAGTGGCCACTCAGTGGCCGTACCTGGTGACCGAGCAGCCCTTGCCCAGCAGGATCAGCATCAGGAGGAAGATGAGGGACCCCTGAGTGACCCCGGAGTGACCCCTGAGTGACCCCTGAGTGTGACCCCCACAGTGACCAGTGAGTGACCAGTGAGTGACCAGTGAGTGACCAGTGAGTGGCCACTCAGTGGCCGTACCTGGTGACCGAGCAGCCCTTGCCCAGCAGGATCAGCATCAGGAGGAAGATGAGGGACCCCTGAGTGACCCCGGAGTGACCCCTGAGTGTGACCCCCACAGTGACCAGTGAGTGACCGCTGAGTGCCCGCTGAGTGGCCACTCAGTGGCCGTACCTGGTGACGGAGAAGCCCTTGCCCAGCAGGATCAGCATCAGGAGGAAGATGAGGAAGCTGATGGAGAACAGGAGCTTCCCTGGGGGGGGCGGGGAGGGGGCGGCCCTCAAATCTCCCCCGAATCCCCCCCAAAAAAACCCCAAATTATCCCCAAAATCCTCCCCCAAATATCCCCAAAATCCCGCCCCCAATAATCCCAAATTATCCCCAAAATCCCGCCCAAGAAATCCCCAAATCTCCCCAAAATTCCCCCGAAAATCCCCCCAAAGTAGCCCCAAAATCTGCCCCCCAAAATCCCAAAATATCCCCAAAATCCACCCCAAAAAATCCCCAAATCCCCCCCCAAATTCTCCCTCAAATCCCCCCAAAATATCCCCAAAATCCACCCCCCAAAACCCCAAAATATCCCCAAAATTCCCTCAAATCCCGTCCAAATTATCCCCAAAATCCTCCCCCCAAAACCCCAAATTATCCCCAAAATCCCGCCCCCAATAATCCCAAAATATCCCCAAAATCCCCCCCCAAAAAATCCCCAAATCCCCCCCAAAATTCTCCCTCAAATCCCCCCAAAATATCCCCAAAATCCGCCCCCCAAAACCCCAAAATATCCCCAAAATTCCCTCAAATCCCGTCCAAATTATCCCCAAAATCCTCCCCCAAAAATCCCAAATTATCCCCAAAATCCCGCCCCCAATAATCCCAAAATATCCTCCAAATCCCCCCCCCAAAAATCCCCAAATCTCCCCAAAATTCCCCTGAAAATCCCCCCAAAGTAGCCCCAAAATCCGCCCCCTAAAATCCCAAAATATCCCCAAAATTCCCTCAAATCCCGTCCAAATTATCCCCAAAATCCGCCCCCCAAAATCCCGAATTATCCCCAAAATCCCGCCCCAAAAAATCCCCAAATCCCCCCAAAATATCCCCAAAATCCCCCAAAATTCCCTCAAATCCCCCCCAAACTTTGCCCAAATCCCCCCAAATTTTCCCCAAATTTTTCCAGGACCCCCCCCAAACCCACCAGACCCCCCCAAATTCCCCCAACCCCCCCCCCCACCCCCTCAGACTCCCTCAAACCTCCCCAAAATCCCCCCAAATTTTGCCCAAATCCCCCGAATTTGCCCCAAATTTTCCCGAATTTTTCCCAAATTTGCCCCATTTTATCACAAATTTTTCCCAAATTTTTCCTGAATTTTTCTGAATTTTTCCAGTTCCCCCCCAGATTTTCCCCAAATTTTTCTGGTTTTTTCCCCCGAATTTCCCCTGAATTTTCCCGAATTTTTCCCGGTTTTCTCCCGATTTTTTCCTGAATTTCCCCAATTTTTTCCTGAACTTTTCCTGAATTTTTCCGAATTTTTCCCGAACCCCCCTGGATTTTCCCCAGATTTTTCCTGATGTTTTTCCCGAATTTTCCCAGAATGTTTCCCTGAATTTCCCCAAATTTTCCCGATTTTTTCCCAAAAGTTTCCCCGAATTTTCCCCAATTTTTCCCTGAATATTTCCCGAATTTTCCCTGAATTTTTCCCAATTTTCCCTGATTTTTTCCCCAAATTTTCCCTGAATTTCCCCCAATTTTTCCCCAGCTCCCCCCAATTTTCCCCCAGATTTCCCCAGATTTTCCCCAAATTTTCCCCAACATTTCCCTGAATATTTCCCAAATTTTCCCCGAATTTTCCCCAATTTTTCCCCAATTCCCCCAGATCCCCCCTCCCCCGATTTTTCCCAAATCCGCCAGAATTCTCCCCAAAATCCCCGTACCCAGCAGCTCGAGGGCCGCGTGCCCCACCCCCGGATTGTCCCAAATCCCGGATTTTCCCAAATCCGCCGGAATTCTCCCCAAAATCCCCGTACCCAGCAGCTTGAGGGCCGCGTGCCCCACCCCGTCCCAGCCGTACTGGGCCCAGTAGACGCAGCTCAGCAGCAGGCTCGCAACTGGGGAGGGGTCGCGCCGTGAGACCCCTCCCCAAATTCCCCCCGACACAGACCCCAGACCCAAATAACGACCCCACAGAACCCCCTCCCCAAAAACCGCCCCCAAAAACTGCCAGGTTCACCCCAAAAAACAGCCCAGAAACCGCCCCGAATCCCGCCAGATTCACCCCAAAAACCGCCCCAAAAACCGCCCCCAAATCCCGCCAGATTCCCCCAAAAAAACCCCAAAAACAGCCCCAAATCCCGCCAGATTCACCCCAAAAACCGCCCCAAAAACCGCCCCCAAATCCCGCCAGATTCCCCCAAAAAAACCCCAAAAACCGCCCCAAAAACCGCCCCGAATCCCGCCAGGTTCCCCCAAAAAAACCCCAAAAACCGCCCCAAATCCCGCCAGATTCACCCCAAAAACCGCCCCAAAAATCCCCAAATTCCCCCGAAAATCCGCCCCAAAAAACCACCCCAGAACCCGCCCCAAATCCCGCCAAATTCTCCCCGAAAACCACCCCGAAAACCGCCCCAAATCCCGCCAGATTCCCCCAAAAAACAGCCCAAAAACCCCCAAAAACCACCCCAAATCCCACAAAAACCACCCCAAAAACCACCCCAAAAACTCCCAAATTCCCCCCCAAAAACCACCCCAAATGCCACCCCAAAAACCGCCCCAAATCCCGCCAAATTCCCCCCAAAAAACAGCCCAAAAACCCCCCAAAATCACCCCAAATCCCACAAAAACCACCCCAAAAACGCCCCCAAAAACCCCCAAAATGCCCCCAAAAACCACCCCAAAAACCGCCCCAAATCCCGCCAAATTCCCCCCCAAAACAGCCCAAAACCCCCCCAAAATCACCCCAAATCCCACAAAAACCACCCCAAAAACCGCCCCAAATCCCGCCAAATCGTCCCCAAAAACTGCCCCAAAAAACACCCCAAATCCCCCCAAAAACCACCCCAAAAACTGCCCCAAATTCCCCCCAAAAACCACCCCAAAAACCTCCAAAATCCCGCCAGATTCCCCCCAAAAACCGCCACCAAAACCCCCAAAAAGCCCCCAAAAAGCCGCCCCAAAAACCGCCAAATTCCCCCCAAAAACCGCCCCAGAAACCACCCCAAAAACTCCCAAATTTCCCCCAAAAACCGCCCCAAAAACCACAAAAATCGCCCCAAAAACCGCCCCAGAAACCACCCCCAAAACCGCCCCAAATCCCGCAAAATTACCCCCAAATCCCCCCCCAGAAGCCCCCAGCCCCAAATAACCCCCCCCGAAGCCCCCAGCCCCAATTGCTCACCCCCCAGACCCCCCCCGAAGCCCCCAGACCCAAATAAACCCCCCCCGAAGCCCCCAGCCCCAATTGCTCACCCTCCAGGCCCCCCCAGAAGCCCCCAGACCCAAATACCCCCCCCGAAGCCCCCAGCCCAAATTGCTCACCCTCCAGACCCCCCAGAAGCCCCCAGCCCCAATTGCTCACCCTCCAGACCCCCCAGAAGCCCCCAGACCCAAATAACCCCCCCTGAAGCCCCCAGCCCCAAATAAGCCCCCCCCGAAGCCCCCAGCCCCAATTGCTCACCCTCCAGACCCCCCAGAAGCCCCCAGACCCAAATAACCCCCCCTGAAGCCCCCAGCCCCAAATAAGACCCCCCAGAAGCCCCCAGCCCCAATTGCTCCCCCCCGACCCCCCAGAAGCCCCCAGACCCAAATAAGACCCCCCCCGAAGCCCCCAGACCCAAATAAGACCCCCCTCAGAAGCCCCCAGCCCCAATTGCTCCCCCTCCAGACCCTCCGGACCCCCCCCAGAAGCCCCCAGAAGCCCCCAGACCCCCCAGAAGCCCCCAGACCCAAATACCCCCCCAGAAGCCCCCAGCCCCAATTGCTCACCCTCCAGACCCCCCAGAAGCCCCCAGACCCAAATACCCCCCCCGAAGCCCCCAGCCCCAATTGCTCACCCTCCAGGCCCCCCCGAAGCCCCCAGCCCCAATTGCTCACCCTCCAGGCCCCCCCGAAGCCCCCAGCCCCAATTGCTCAACCTCCAGCCCCCCCAGAAGCCCCCAGACCCAAATAAGACCCCCCCAAAGCCCCCAGACCCCCCAGAAGCCCCCAGCCCCAATTGCTCACCCTCCAGGCCCCCCCCGAAGCCCCCAGCCCCAAATAAGGCCCCCCCGAAGCCCCCAGCCCCAATTGCTCACCCTCCAGGCCCCCCCCAGAAGCCCCCAGACCCCCCAGAAGCCCCCAGACCCAAATAAGCCGCCCCCCAGAAGCCCCCAGCCCCAATTGCTCCCCCCCAGACCCCCCAGAAGCCCCCAGACCCAAATAACCCCCCCCAGAAGCCCCCAGTCCCAATTGCTCCCCCCCGACCCCCCAGAAGCCCCCAGACCCAAATAAGACCCCCCCCGAAGCCCCCAGACCCAAATAAGACCCCCCCCAGAAGCCCCCAGCCCCAATTGCTCCCCCTCCAGTCCCTCCGGACCCCCCCCAGAAGCCCCCAGAAGCCCCCAGACCCCCCAGAAGCCCCCAGACCCAAATACCCCCCCAGAAGCCCCCAGCCCCAATTGCTCAACCTCCAGACCCCCCAGAAGCCCCCAGACCCAAATACCCCCCCCGAAGCCCCCAGCCCCAATTGCTCACCCTCCAGGCCCCCCCGAAGCCCCCAGCCCCAATTGCTCAACCTCCAGCCCCCCCAGAAGCCCCCAGACCCAAATAAGACCCCCCCAAAGCCCCCAGACCCCCCAGAAGCCCCCAGCCCCAATTGCTCACCCTCCAGACCCCCCCGAAGCCCCCAGACCCCCCAGAAGCCCCCAGCCCCAATTGCTCACCCTCCAGCCCCCCCAGAAGCCCCCAGACCCAAATAAGACCCCCCCGAAGCCCCCAGACCCCCCCGAAGCCCCCAGCCCCAATTGCTCACCCTCCAGGCCCCCCCGAAGCCCCCAGACCCCCCAGAAGCCCCCAGCCCCAATTGCTCACCCTCCAGCCCCCCCAGAAGCCCCCAGACCCAAATAAGACCCCCCCGAAGCCCCCAGACCCCCCCCAGGAGCCCCCAGCCCCAATTGCTCACCCTCCAGACCCCCCAGAAGCCCCCAGACCCAAATAAGACCCCCCCGAAGCCCCCAGACCCCCCCAGAAGCCCCCAGCCCCAATTGCTCACCCTCCAGACCCCCCAGAAGCCCCTAGACCCAAATAAGACCCCCCCAAAGCCCCCAGACCCCCCCGAAGCCCCCAGCCCCAATTGCTCACCCTCCAGGCCCCCCCCGAAGCCCCCAGACCCCCCAGAAGCCCCCAGCCCCAATTGCTCACCCTCCAGCCCCCCCCTGAAGCCCCAGCCCCAAATAAGACCCCCCCCGAAGCCCCCAGCCCCAATTGCTCCCCCCCGACCCCCCAGAAGCCCCCAGACCCAAATAAGACCCCCCCCGAAGCCCCCAGACCCAAATAAGACCCCCCCCAGAAGCCCCCAGCCCCAATTGCTCCCCCTCCAGACCCTCCGGACCCCCCCCAGAAGCCCCCAGAAGCCCCCAGACCCCCCAGAAGCCCCCAGACCCAAATACCCCCCCAGAAGCCCCCAGCCCCAATTGCTCACCCTCCAGCCCCCCCAGAAGCCCCCAGACCCAAATAAGACCCCCCCGAAGCCCCCAGACCCCCCCAGAAGCCCCCAGCCCCAATTGCTCACCCTCCAGACCCCCCAGAAGCCCCCAGACCCAAATAAGACCCCCCCGAAGCCCCCAGACCCCCCCAGAAGCCCCCAGCCCCAATTGCTCAACCTCCAGCCTCCCCAGAAGCCCCCAGACCCAAATAAGACCCCCCCGAAGCCCCCAGACCCCCCCCAGAAGCCCCCAGCCCCAACTGCTCACCCTCCAGACCCCCCCAGAAGCCCCCAGACCCAAATAAGACCCCCCCGAAGCCCCCAGACCCCCCCGAAGCCCCCAGCCCCAATTGCTCACCCTCCAGACCCCCCCCGAAGCCCCCAGACCCCCCCAGAAGCCCCCAGCCCCAATTGCTCACCCTCCAGACCCCCCAGAAGCCCCCAGCCCCAATTAAGCCCCCCCCGAAGCCCCCAGCCCCAATTGCTCACCCTCCAGCCCGGCCGCCGCCATGAACATCTTGTAGGTTGTGTGGAGCAGCTGCCGCCCCTTGAGCCGGTCTGGGGAGGGGGCGGGGGGCTCTGAGACCCCTCCCCAAATTCCCCACACCCCCCCCCACCGCCTCCCCCTCCCCAAATTCCCCACCCCCCCCCCCACCGCCGCCCCCTCCCCAAATTCCCCCCCCGCACTCACAGCCGCAGTAGCAGGAGAGGAGGAAGATGAGGGCGAAGATGAGGAGGAAGGTGATGTCGGTCTCCAGGATCCCTGCGCGGGGCCGCAATTGGGGCTGGGGGCTGCAGGAGACCCCTCCCCAAAATACCCCCAGACCCCCCCCCATCCCCCCCGGGAAAGCCCCCTCCCCAAAAAGGAAAAAAACGCGGAGTTTTTGGAGCCCCGAAAAGCTCGGAAAGAGCCCCAAAAGGACAAACGCGGCAGGGAGGAGGAGGGGGCAACGAAGCCCCCAGACCCAATTGGGACCCCAGACCCAAATGGGACCCCAGAGCCGAATGAAGCCCCCAGACCCAATTGGGACCCCTGACACAAATGGGACCCCAGACCCAAATGGGACCCCAGAGCCGAATGAAGCCCCCAGACCCAATTGGGACCCCTGACCCAAATGGGACCCCAGACCCAAATGGGACCCCAGAGCCGAATGAAGCCCCCAGACCCAAATGGGACCCAGACCCAATTGGGACCCCTGACCCAAATGGGACCCCAGACCCCCAAATGGGACCCCAGACCCAAATGGGACCCCTGACCCAAATGGGACCCCAGAGCCGAATGAAGCCCCCAGACCCAATTGGGACCCCTGACCCAAATGAGACCCCAGACCCAACTGGGACCCCAGACCCAAATGAGACCCCAGACCCAATTGGGACCCCAGACCCAAATGGGATCCCTGACCCCCAACTGGGACCCCAGACCCAATTGGGACCCCTGACCCAAATGGGACCCCAGACCCCCAACTGGGACCCCAGACCCAAATGGGACCCCAGAGCCGAATGAAGCCCCCAGACCCAAATGAAGCCCCCAGACCCAACTGGGACCCCAGACCCAACTGGGACCCCAGACCCCCAACTGGGACCCCAGACCCAAATGGGACCCCAGACCCAAATGGGACCCCTGACCCCCAAATGAAGCCCCCAGCCCCAAACGAAGCTCCCAGCCCCAAATGAAGCCCCCAAACCCAAATGAAGCCCCCAGCCCCAAACGGAAGCCCCCAGCCCCAAATGAAGCCCCCAGCCCCAAATGAAACCCCCAGCCCCAAATAAACCCCAACAACCCCCAGCCCCTGACAGTCCCCGAAGCCCCCAGCCCCAAATGAAGCCCCCAGCCCCAAATAAACCCCAATAACCCCCAGCCCCTGACAGCCCCCGAAGCCCCCAGCCCCAAACGAAGCCCCCAGCCCCAAATGGAAGCCCCCAGCCCCAAATGAACCCCAATAACCCCCAGCCCCTGACAGCCCCCGAAGCCCCCAGCCCCAAACGGAAACCCCCAGCCCCAAATCGGAGCCCCCAGCCCCAAATAAACCCCAATAACCCCCAGCCCCCGAAGCCCCCAGCCCCAAATGAAGCCCCCAGCCCCAAATAAACCCCAATAACCCCCAGCCCCTGAAGCCCCCAGCCCCAAATGGAAGCCCCCAGCCCCAAATGAACCCCAATAACCCCCAGCCCCTGGCATTCCCCAAAGCCCCCAGCCCCAAACGAAGCCCCCAGCCCCAAATGAAGCCCCCAGCCCCAAAAGGAGCCGCACCGAACTCGTCGGCCGAGAAGTGCCGGGTCCAGAAGGAGTCGCCGTTGGTCAGAACCATCTCGTACTCCAGCTCCAGCCCGCCGCCCTTTTGGGGCATTTTGGGCCTTTTTGGGGCTTTTTGGGGTTTTGGGGGATTTTTGGGGTTTTGGGGGATTTTTTGGGATTTTTTGGGGATTTTTTGGGGGGTTTTTTGGAGGGTTTTTGGGGTGGTTTTGGGGTTTTATGGCGGGGGTGCGGGGTTTTTTTTGGTTTTTTAGGGGGAGGTTTTGGGGTTTTTGGGGCGGTTTTGGGGGTTTTGGGGCGGTTTTGGGGTTTTGGGAGTTTTTTGGGTTTTTTTTGGGATTTTGGGGGAGTTTTTGGGGGGGTTGTTGGGGGTTTTAGAGGGGGTGGGGGGGTTGGGGAGGTTTTGGGGGTTTTTGGTTTTTTTTCTGGGGGTTTTGGAGGATTTTTGGGGGATTTTTTGGGATTTTTGGGGGATTTTGGGGATTTTTTGGGGATTTTTTGGGATTTTTGGGGGATTTTTTTTGGGATTTTTTTGGGAATTTTGGGGGATTTTTTTTGATTTTTTGGGGATTTTTGGGGGGTTTTTTTTGGAGGGTTTTTGGGGTTTTATGGCGGGGTGGGGGTGATTTTTTTTTTGTTTTTTTAGGGGGAGGTTTTGGGGTTTTTTGGGGCGGTTTTGGGGTTTTTGGGGCGGTTTTTGGGTTTTTGGGAGCTTTTGGGGGGGTTGTTGGGGGTTTTAGAGGGGGGCGGGGGGGTTTGGGGAGGTTTTGGGGGTTTTTGTTTTTTTTTTTCTGGGGGTTCGGAGGATTTTTGGGAGGTTTTTGGGGAGTTTTGGGGGTATTTCGGGGGTGGTTTAGGGTGAGGTTTGGGGTGATTTGGGGAGTTTTGGGGCATTTCCGGGATGTTTGAGGGTATTTTGGGGTATTTTGGGGTATTTTGGGGTGTTTCAGGGCGGTTTTGGGGTGATTTGGGGGAGTTTTGGGTGTTTGGGGGGTATTTTGGGATGTTTCAGGTTGGTTTTGGGGTAATTTTGGGAGTTTTTGGGTGTTTTGCGGGTGTTTGGGGGTATTTTGTGCTATTTTGGGGTGTTTCAGGGCGGTTTTGGGGTGATTTGGGGGAGTTTTGGGGTATTTCGGGGTATTCTGGAGAGTTTTGGGGTATTTTGAGTTGTTTCAGGGTGGTTTTGGGGTGCTTTTGGGTGTTTTGGGGCATTATGGGGCATTCTGGGGAGGTTTTTGGATGTTTTGGGGCATATTTTGGGGAGTTTCAAGGAGGTTTTGGGGTGATTTGGGGATGTTTGGGGTGATTTTGGGGTATTTTGGGTGTTTCGGGGGTATTTTGGGGTATTTTGGGGTACTTTAGGGGTATTTCAGGGTACTTTGGGGGTATTTTGGGGGCGGTTTTGGGGTATTTTGGGGTATTTTGGTTTTTTTTGGGGGGGTTGGGGCATTTTGGGGGTATTTTGGGGTACTTTGGGGGTACTTTGGGGTATTTTGGGGTACTTTAGGGGTATTTTGGGGTATTTTGGGGTGTTCCAGGGCGGTTTTGGGGCCGTTTCGGGCAGTTTCGGGTCACTCACCCCACACTTGCTGAGCGCCACGTACCACCAGCGCTCCCGCCCCGAGCTTTGGGGCCGTTTGGGGGGATTTGGGGGTATTTTGGGGTACTTTAGGGGTATTTTAGGGGTATTTTGGGGTATTTTGGGTTGTTCCAGGACGGTTTTGGGGCCGTTTCGGATGATTTCGGGTCACTCACCCCACACTTGCTGAGCGCCACGTACCACCAGCGCTCCTGCCCCGAGCTTTGGGGCCGTTTGGGGGGATTTTGGGGTATTTTGGGGTACTTTAGGGGTATTTTGGGGTATTTTGGGGTATTTTGGGCTGTTTCAGGACGGTTTTGGGGCCGTTTCGGGCAGTTTCGGGTCACTCACCCCACACTTGCTGAGCGCCACGTACCACCAGCGCTCCCGCCCCGAGCTTTGGGGCCGTTTGGGGGGATTTGGGGGGATTTGGGGGTATTTAGGGGTATTTAGGGGTATTTTGGGGTACTTTAGGGGTGTTTCAGGGCGGTTTTGGGGCCGTTTCGGACGATTTCGGGTCACTCACCCCACACTTGCTGAGCGCCACGTACCACCAGCGCTCCCGCCCCGAGCTTTGGGGCCGTTTGGGGGGATTTGGGGGGATTTGGGGGTATTTTGGGGTACTTTAGGGGGATTTTGGGGTACTTTATGGGTATTTTGGGGTATTTTGGGGTGTTCCAGGGCGGTTTTGGGGCCGTTTCGGGCAGTTTCGGGTCACTCACCCCACACTTGCTGAGCGCCACGTACCACCAGCGCTCCCGCCCCGAGCTTTGGGGCCGTTTGGGGGGATTTGGGGGGATTTGGGGGTATTTTGGGGTACTTTAGGGGGATTTTGGGGTACTTTATGGGTATTTTGGGGTATTTTGGGGTGTTCCAGGGCGGTTTTGGGGCCGTTTCGGGCAGTTTCGGGTCACTCACCCCACACTTGCTGAGCGCCACGTACCACCAGCGCTCCCGCCCCGAGCTTTGGGGCCGTTTGGGGGGATTTGGGGGGATTTGGGGGTATTTTGGGGTATTTAGGGGTATTTTGGGGTATTTTGGGGTACTTTAGGGGTATTTTGGGGTATTTTGGGGTGTTCCAGGGCGGTTTTGGGGCCGTTTCGGACGATTTCGGGTCACTCACCCCACACTTGCTGAGCGCCACGTACCACCAGTGCTCCCGCCCCGAGCTTTGGGGCCGTTTGGGGGGATTTGGGGGGATTTTGGGGTACTTTAGGGGGATTTTGGGGTACTTTAGGGGTATTTTGGGGTACTTTAGGGGTATTTTGGGGTACTTTAGGGGTGTTCCAGGGCGGTTTTGGGGCCGTTTCGGGCAGTTTCGGGTCACTCACCCCACACTTGCTGAGCGCCACGTACCACCAGCGCTCCCGCACCGAGCTTTGGGGCCGTTTGGGGGGATTTTGGGGGGATTTGGGGTATTTTGGGGTATTTTGGGGTACTTTAGGGGTATTTTGGGGTATTTTGGGGTATTTTGGGGTGTTCCAGGGCGGTTTTGGGGCCGTTTCGGACGATTTCGGGTCACTCACCCCACACTTGCTGAGCGCCACGTACCACCAGCGCTCCCGCCCCGAGCTTTGGGGCCGTTTGGGGGGATTTGGGGTACTTTAGGGGTATTTAGGGGTATTTTGGGGTATTTTGGGGTACTTTAGGGGTATTTTGGGGTATTTTGGGGTGTTTCAGGGCGGTTTTGGGGCCGTTTCGGGCAGTTTCGGGTCACTCACCCCACACTTGCTGAGCGCCACGTACCACCAGCGCTCCCGCACCGAGCTTTGGGGCCGTTTGGGGGGATTTGGGGTACTTTAGGGGTATTTTGGGGTACTTTAGGGGTATTTTGGGGTATTTTGGGGTACTTTAGGGGTATTTTGGGGTACTTTAGGGGTGTTTCAGGGCGGTTTTGGGGCCGTTTCGGACGATTTCGGGTCACTCACCCCACACTTGCTGAGCGCCACGTACCACCAGCGCTCCCGCCCCGAGCTTTGGGGCCGTTTGGGGGGATTTTGGGGTATTTTGGGGTACTTTAGGGGTATTTTGGGGTACTTTAGGGGTATTTTGGGGTGTTCCAGGGCGGTTTTGGGGCCGTTTCGGGCAGTTTCGGGTCACTCACCCCACACTTGCTGAGCGCCACGTACCACCAGCGCTCCCGCCCCGAGCTTTGGGGCCGTTTGGGGGGATTTGGGGTACTTTAGGGGTATTTAGGGGTATTTTGGGGTATTTTGGGGTACTTTAGGGGTATTTTGGGGTATTTTGGGGTGTTTCAGGGCGGTTTTGGGGCCGTTTCGGGCAGTTTCGGGTCACTCACCCCACACTTGCTGAGCGCCACGTACCACCAGCGCTCCCGCCCCGAGCTTTGGGGCCGTTTGGGGGGATTTGGGGTACTTTAGGGGTATTTTGGGGTACTTTAGGGGTATTTTGGGGTATTTTGGGGTACTTTAGGGGTATTTTGGGCTGTTCCAGGGCGGTTTTGGGGCCGTTTCGGACGATTTCGGGTCACTCACCCCACACTTGCTGAGCGCCACGTACCACCAGCGCTCCCGCCCCGAGCTTTGGGGCCGTTTGGGGGGATTTTGGGGTACTTTGGGGTATTTTGGGGTATTTTTGGGGTATTTTGGGGTACTTTAGGGGTACTTTAGGGGTATTTTGGGGTACTTTATGGGTATTTTGGGGTATTTTGGGGGGTTTTGGGGTATTTTGGGAGTATTTTGGGGTATTTTGGGGTGTTCCAGGGCGGTTTTGGGGCCGTTTCGGGCGGTTTCGGGTCACTCACCCCACACTTGCTGAGCGCCACGTACCACCAGCGCTCCCGCCCCGAGCTTTGGGGCCGTTTGGGGGGATTTGGGGTATTTTGGGGTATTTTGGGGTACTTTAGGGGTATTTTGGGGTACTTTAGGGGTATTTTGGGGTATTTTGGGGTGTTCCAGGGCGGTTTTGGGGCCGTTTCAGGCAGTTTCGGGTCACTCACCCCACACTTGCTGAGCGCCACGTACCACCAGCGCTCCCGCCCCGAGCTTTGGGGCCGTTTGGGGGGATTTTGGGGGGATTTGGGGTATTTTGGGGTATTTTGGGGTACTTTAGGGGTATTTTGGGGTATTTTGGGGTATTTTGGGCTGTTCCAGGGCGGTTTTGGGGCCGTTTCGGGCGGTTTCGGGTCACTCACCCCACACTTGCTGAGCGCCACGTACCACCAGCGCTCCCGCACCGAGCGGAAGCTGCGGCCGCTGGAGCAGCTCAGGACCCTCCCCGAGACCCCCGGCAGCACCTGGGGGGGGGGGGTTGGGCCGGGGGGGGAGGGGTCGCGCTGAGCCCGGGGAGACCCCAGACCCATGAATCCCCTCCCCCAGCCCTGCCTGGCCCCTCCCCCCGAAGCCCCCAGCCCCACCTGGCAGCCGGACCAGGCGTACTGCGTGGTCAGGTTGATGACCTGGTTGTTCTCGGGCCGGATCACCGACTCCTTGGCCAGGCAGTCCTGGGGAGGGGGCGTGGGCACCGAGACCCCTCCCCAAATTCACCCCAACCCACCCCCAAACACAGCCAAAGCCCCGCGAGGACCCCTCCCCAAATTCACCTCCGAAACACAGCCAAAACCCCCCAGGGAGCCCCAAAACCCCACAAGGACCCCTCCCCAAATTCACCCCAACCGCCCCAAATACAGCCAAAGCCCCACGAGGACCCCTCCCCAAATTCACCCCCCAAACACAGCCAAAACCCGGCAAGGACCCCTCCCCAAATTCATCCCAACCCCACCCCCAAATACAGCCAAAGCCCCACGAGGACCCCTCCCCAAATTCACCCCAACCCACCCCCAAATACAGCCAAACCCGGCAAGGACCCCTCCCCAAATTCACCCCCCAAACACAGCAAAAGCCCGGCAAGGACCCCTCCCCTAATTCACCCCAACCCCACCCCCAAATAGAGCCAAAACCCCGTGAGGACCCCTCCCCAAATTCACCCCCAACACCCCCCAAATACAGCCAAACCCTGCAAGGACCCCTCCCCAAATTCACCCCAACCCACCCCAAACACACCCACGCCCGGCGAGGACCCCTCCCCAAATTCACCCCAACCCCTCCCCCAGATACAGCCAAAACCCCGCAAGGACCCCTCCCCAAATTCACCCCAACCACCCCCAAATAGACCCAAAACCCCGTGAGGACCCCTCCCCAAATTCACCCCCCAAATACAGCCAAACCCTGCAAGGACCTCTCCCCAAATTCGCACCTTGCCCGTCCCCTGAAGCCCCCAGCCCCAATTCGCACCTTGCCCCCCCGAAGCCCCCAGCCCCATTTCACCCCTTGCCCCTCCCCTGAAGCCCCCAGCCCCAATTCCCACCTTACCCCTCCCCCGAAGCCCCCAGCCCCAATTCACCCCTTGCCCCTCCCCCGAAACCCCCAGCCCCAATTCCCACCTCGCCCCCCCGAAGCCCCCAGCCCCAATTCCCACCTTACCCCTCCCCCGAAGCCCCCAGCCCCAATTCACCCCTTGCCCCTCCCTGGAAGCCCCCAGCCCCAATTCCCACCTTACCCCCCGAAGCCCCCAGCCCCAATTCACACCTTACCCCCCCTGAAGCCCCCAGCCCCAATTTCCCCCTCGCCCCCCCGAAGCCCCCAGCCCCAATTCGCACCTTACCCCCCTGAAGCCCCCAGCCTCAATTCACCCCTTGCCCCTCCCTGGAAGCCCCCAGCCCCAATTCCCACCTTACCCCTTGAAGCCCCCAGCCCCAATTCGCACCTCCCCCTCCCCCCAAAGCCCCCAGCCCCAATTCGCACCTTGCCCCCCCTCCTGTAGACCGCGGGCCACTGGGAGGGGTCGTCGAAGTAGAGCAGAATGTTCTGGCAGCACTTGGCCTGAATTGGGGAGGGGTCCCGGGGGGCAATTGGGGGTCTGGGGGCTCCCCCCGAGCCCCCCCGGGACCCCCAGGACCCCCCCCGGGCTCACCTCGGGGTAGCGGAAGTGGAAATCGAGGCGGCCGAAATCGGAGAGGAAACAGAAACGGGTGAGGAAAACCCAGTCCTGGGGAGGGCGGGGGGCGTCAGAGACCCCAGACCCAAATACAGACCCCGGGCCCAAATACAGACCCCAGACCCAAACAGAGACCCCGGACCCAAATACAGACCCCGGGCCCAAATACAGACCCCGGGCCCAAATACAGACCCTGGGCCCAAATAGAGACCCCAGACCCAAATAGAGACCCCAGACCCAAATACAGACCCTGGGCCCAAACAGAGACCCCAGGCCCAAACAGAGACCCCAGACCCAAATACAGACCCCGGGCCCAAATACAGACCCCGGGCCCAAACAGAGACCCCAGGCCCAAATACAGACCCCGGGCCCAAATACAGACCCTGGGCCCAAATACAGACCCCGGGCCCAAATAGAGACCCCAGACCCAAATACAGACCCCGGGCCCAAATACAGACCCCGGGCCCAAATAGAGACCCCAGACCCAAATACAGACCCCGGGCCCAAACAGAGACCCCAGACCCAAATACAGACCCCGGGCCCAAATACAGACCCCGGGCCCAAACAGAGACCCCAGACCCAAATACAGACCCCGGGCCCAAATACAGACCCTGGGCCCAAACAGAGACCCCAGACCCAAATAAAGACCCCAGACCCAAATACAGACCCCGGGCTCAAATACAGACCCCGGGCCCAAATAGAGACCCCAGACCCAAATAGAGACCCCGGGCCCAAACAGAGACCCCAGACCCAAACAGAGACCCCAGACCCAAATACAGACCCCGGAGCCAAATAGAGACCCCAGACCCAAATACAGACCCCGGGCCCAAACAGAGACCCCAGACCCAAATACAGACCCCGGGCCCAAATACAGACCCCAGACCCAAATACAGACCCTGGGCCCAAACAGAGACCCCAGACCCAAATAAAGACCCCAGACCCAAATACAGACCCCGGGCTCAAATACAGACCCCGGGCCCAAATAGAGACCACAGACCCAAATAGAGACCCCGGGCCCAAACAGAGACCCCAGAGCCAAATAGAGACCCCAGACCCAAATAGAGACCCCAGACCCAAACAGAGACCCCAGAGCCAAATACAGACCCTGGGCCCAAACAGAGACCCCAGACCCAAATACAGACCCCAGAGCCAAATAGAGACCCCAGACCCAAATACAGACCCCGGGCCCAAACAGAGACCCCAGACCCAAATACAGACCCCGGACCCAAACAGAGACCCCAGACCCAAATAGAGACCCTGGGCCCAAACAGAGACCCCAGAGCCAAACAGAGACCCCAGAGCCAAACAGAGACCCCAGACCCAAATACAGACCCCAAAGGAACCCCCAAAACCCCCCAACAAACCTCCCGGGAACCCCCCAGAGACCCCAGACCCAAATACAGACCCCGGGCCCAAATACAGACCCCGGGCCCAAACAGAGACCCCAGACCCAAGTACAGACCCCAGACCCAAATAGAGACCCCAAAGGAACCCCCCAAAATCCCCCAAAACCTCCCCAAAACCTCCCGGGGACCCCCCCAGAGACCCCAGACCCAAACAGAGACCCCAGACCCAAACAGAGACCCCAAAGCATTCCCCCAAAACCCCCCTATAGACCCCCCAGAACCCCCCTGGAGACCCCTCCCCATCCCGCCGTTGCCATGGCAACGGGCCCGCTCCGCGTTTCCACGGCAACGGGAGGGAACGGGGGGGGCGGGGGTCCCTGAAACCCCCCCGGGACCCCCCGGGACCCCCCGGAACCCCCCGGGAAGCGAGAGAGGGAAAAGGGGGGGTCCGGGTGGGAATTGGGGGGGTCCCGATATGGAAAGGGGGGTCAGGGGTTTGGGGGATCCCAAATTTGGGGGATTTGGGACTTGGGGAACCCAAATTTGGGGGATTCGGGGTTTGGGGGATCCCAAATTTGGGGGATTCAGGGGTTTGGGGGATTCAGGATTTGGGGGATCCCAAATTTGGGGGGGTTCGGGATTTGAGGGGATTCAGGGATTTGGGGATCCCAAATTTGGGGGATTGGGGATTTGGGGGTTCAGGGTTTGGGGGATCCAAATTTGGGGGATTTGGGGATCCCAAATTTGGGGGATTGGGGATTTGGGGGTTCAGGGTTTGGGGGATCCAAATTTGGGAGATTCAGGGTTTTGGGGAACCCAAATTTGGGGGATTCAGGGTTTTGGGAGGGACCCAAATTTGGAGGATTCTGGATTTGGGGAGTTCAGGGATTTGGGGGATTGAGGATTTGGGGGGGTTCAGGGTTTTGGGGATCCCAAATTTAGGGGGTTCCCAAATTTGGGGGATTCAGGGTTTGGGGATCCAAATTTGGGGGATTTGGGGGGATTCGGGGATTTGGGGGGATTCAGGGATTTGGGGATCCCAAATTTAGGGGATTCAGGGTTTTGGGGAGTTCAGGGATTTGGGGGATTGAGGATTTGGGGGGATTCGGGGGTCCAGATTTTGGGGATTTGGGGGATTCAGGGATTTGGGGGGTCCAAATTTGGGGGGTTCGGGATTTGGGGGATTCGGGATTTGGGGGATTCGGGATTTGGGGATCCCAAATTTGGGGGATTCAGGGTTTTGGGAGGGACCCAAATTTGGGGGATTGGGGATCTGGGGCTTTCGATTTTGGCGGGATCTGGGATTTGGGGGATTGGGGATTTGTGGATCCCAAATTTGGGGAATTCAGGGTTTTGGGAGGGACCCAAATTTGGGGGATTCGGGGCTTTCGATTTCGGGGCGATCCGGGATTTGGGGGGTTCGGGATTTGGGGGATTCGGGATTTGGGGGATTCGGGATTTGGGGATCCCAAATTTGGGGGATTTGGGGGATTCAGGGTTTTGGGGGATTCGAGGTTTGGGGGGTTCAGGGATTTGGGGGGATTCAGGGATTTGGGGATCCCAAATTTAGGGGATTCAGGATTTTGGGAGAGACTCAAATTTGGGGGATTCGGGGCTTTCGATTTCGGGGCGATCCGGGATTTGGGGGATTGGGGATTTGGGGATCTCAAATTTGGGGGATTTGGGATTTGGGGATCCCAAATTTGGGGGATTCAGGGATTTGGGAGGGACCCAAATTTGGGGGATTCAGGGTTTCGGGAGGGACCCAAATTTGGGGGATTCGGGATTTGGGGATCCCAAATTTGGGGGATTCAGGATTTGGGGATCCCAAATTTGGGGGATTCAGGGATTTGGGAGGGACCCAAATTTGGGGATTCAGGGTTTCGGGAGGGACCCAAATTTGGGGGATTCGGGATTTGGGGATCCCAAATTTGGGGGATTCATGGATTTGGGAGGGACCCAAATTTGGGGGATTCGGGATTTGGGAGGGACCCAAATTTGGGGGATTCAGGGATTTGGGAGGGACCCAAATTTGGGGGATTCGGGATTTGGGAGGGACCCAAATTTGGGGGATTCATGGATTTGGGAGGGACCCAAATTTGGAGGATTCAGGGTTTCGGGAGGGACCCAAATTTGGAGGATTCAGGGTTTCGGGAGGGACCCAAATTTGGGGGATTCATGGATTTGGGAGGGACCCAAATTTGGGGGATTCGGGATTTGGGGATCCCAAATTTGGGGGATTCATGGATTTGGGAGGGACCCAAATTTGGGGGATTCAGGGATTTGGGAGGGACCCAAATTTGGGGGATTCGGGATTTGGGAGGGACCCAAATTTGGGGGATTCAGGGATTTGGGAGGGACCCAAATTTGGGGGATTCGGGTTTCGGGAGGGACCCAAATTTGGGGGATTCGGGGTTTCGGGAGGGACCCAAATTTGGGGGATTCATGGATTTGGGAGGGACCCAAATTTGGGGGATTCATGGATTTGGGAGGGACCCAAATTTGGGGGATTCGGGATTTGGGGATCCCAAATTTGGGGGATTCATGGATTTGGGAGGGACCCAAATTTGGGGGATTCGGGATTTGGGAGGGACCCAAATTTGGGGGATTCAGGGATTTGGGAGGGACCCAAATTTGGGGGATTCGGGATTTGGGAGGGACCCAAATTTGGGGGATTCATGGATTTGGGAGGGACCCAAATTTGGAGGATTCAGGGTTTCGGGAGGGACCCAAATTTGGGGGATTCGGGGTTTCGGGAGGGACCCAAATTTGGGGGATTCGGGGTTTCGGGAGGGACCCAAATTTGGGGGATTCAGGGATTTGGGAGGGACCCAAATTTGGGGGATTCGGGATTTGGGAGGGACCTAAATTTGGGGGATTCATGGATTTGGGAGGGACCCAAATTTGGGGGATTCAGGGTTTCGGGAGGGACCCAAATTTGGGGGATTCGGGGTTTCGGGAGGGACCCAAATTTGGGGGATTCGGGATTTGGGGATCCCAAATTTGGGGGATTCATGGATTTGGGAGGGACCCAAATTTGGGGGATTTGGAGCTTTCGATTTCGGGGCGATTCGGGATTTGGGGGATTAGGGATTTGGGGGGCGGGGGTTCCAAGTTTGGGGGGGGGGGGGTCGGTCCATCTTTGAGGGGGGGGGGTGGGGGGGTCCCGGCGCCTCCTGGGGCATCGCGATATAAAAGCGGGGGGGGGGAGGGGAGGGGGGCAGGGTGTCGCGATCTGGAACCGGGGAAATGCCGAGACGCCCCCGGGGGGGTCCCGCGCCCCCCCCCCCCCCCCCCCCCCCCGGCCGCCCCCCGCCCCAAATTCGCCGCTCACCTCCTTGGTGCTGACGCGGCCCCGCACGAACTTGGCGGCGGCTCCCGCGGGCAGCAGCAGCAGCAGCAGCGGCAGCAGCGCCGGGGGCCCCCCCCCGGGACCCCCCCGGGACCCCCCCCGGGACCCCCGGAGCCCCCCCCGGCCGCAGCCCCATCGCCCCCCGGCCCCTGCGCGCCGCCCGCGCCGGCCACGCCCACTGCGGGGGGACACGCCCACAAAGGGGCGGGGTTAATGCGGAGGTGAGAGCCCGCTGCCTGCAGGCCACGCCCATTGTGGTAATTAACACACAGGCCACGCCCACTGCGGGGGACACGCCCACAAAGGGGCGGGGTTAATGCGGGGGGCAAGGCCGCTGCTCGTAGGCCACGCCCATTATGGTAATTAGCATACAGGCCACGCCCACTGCGGGGACACGCCCACAAAGGGGCGGGGTTAACGCAGAGGGACACGGCCGCTGCTCGCTGGCCACGCCCATTATGGTAATTAGCATACAGACCACGCCCACTGCGGGGGACACGCCCACAAAGGGGCGGGGTTAATGCGGAGGGGACCGGCCGCTGCCCGCAGACCACGCCCATGGTGGTAATTAGCATACAGGCCACGCCCACAAGACACGGATAGTGCCCCGAGGCCACGCCCACTGCGGGGGACACGCCCACAAAGGGGCGGGGTTAACGCGGAGGGGACCGGCCGCCGCTCGCAGGCCACGCACACAACCTCATTTACATACAGGCCACGCCCACAACGCACGGATAGTGCCCCGAGGCCACGCCCACTGCGGGGGACACGCCCACAAAGGGCGGGGTTAACGCGGAGGGGCGAGACCGCTGCTCGCTGGCCACGCCCATTATGGTAATTAACATACAGGCCACGCCCACAAGGCACGGATATTGCCCCGAGGCCACGCCCACTGCAGGGGGCACGCCCACAAAGGGGCGGGGTTAATGCGGAGGGGCGAGCCCGCTGCTCACACGCCACGCCCATTATGGTAATTAACATACAGGCCACGCCCACTATGCACGGACATTGCACTGAGGCCACGCCCACCCGCCTCATTATACCGCTAATTGAGGATGACGTAATAAACCACGCCCACAAGTGAGACCGCGCCCGCCGGGGCTCGGCCTAGGCCCCGCCCACTGATAACGGGCATCGCGTTAACCACGCCCACAAAATCGATTTGCATTTAAAAGCCGCGCCCACCTCCGGCTTAGCGCTGCATCGATAGGCCACGCCCCTCCGGCATCAGGGCCGCGCCTTTGTCCCCTGCCGAGCCCCTGGGGATGTTTCCTGTCCCAAATTCGGCGCTTTTTACCCCAAAAAGCCCCGGTCTCCCTCAGGCCGCGCCCCAAACCCCGCCCCCCCCCGCGCCCTCACCGTGGCCCCGCCCATTTCCCCGCCTCCTCCCCTTGGCCCCGCCCCCCGCTCCCGCCGCCGCCTCAGGAGCCGCCGCCAGCGGGTGAGGGGGGGAGGGGCCGCGCCTGTCGCGGCTCTATCGCGGCCCTATCGCGACTTCACCGCCGCTTATCGGCGCTTATCGGAGCTCCCCGAGAGGCCCCGTGAGGCCCCGCAGCTCCGCGGGGCCTGGCAGAGCCCGTGAGGCCTGCGGGACGCCTGTGGGCCCGCGGGGGGGAGGGGGGCTTGTGGGACTGAGGGGACGCGGGAATCGTGAGGGGATGGGGGAGGTTTTAGGGGGTCCTGAAGGGATCGTGAGGGGATGAGAGGAGTTTGGAGGGGGTCTGGGGACTCCTGAGGGGCCTGAGAGGGAATTTGGGGGGGGGGGGTCGTGAGGGGTCGGAAGGGGTTTGGGGAGTCCTGAGGGGATCGTGAGGGGATGAAGGGGAATTGACGGGGTCCTGAGGGGGTCTTGAGGGGCTTTGGGGGGGTCCTGAGGGGCCCGAGGAGATTTTGGGGGTTCTTGAGGGGAATTTGGGGGATTCGGCATCCCAGGAGTGGGGCCAGGAGCATCCCTTTAAATTTAGGGCTTTTTGGGGGGGTTTCGGGTGTTTGGGGGGCATCTTTGTGGGGTTTTGGGCTCCCTGTGGGATTTGGGCTTTCTTTGGGACTTTTGGCGCATTTTCGGTGGGATCTGGGATTCCCCATGGGACTGACGAAGTTCTTGGCATCTCCCCGCCCCAATTCCCCCACTTTTAAACCCCCAATTTCTCTCTTTCAGGGTCCCCCCCACCCCCACCGTGACCATGGGGGTCCCCGGGGCGCTGCCGGCGCTGCTTCTGGGGTGTTTTTGGGGTTTTTTTGGGGTCCCCCCTCGGGCGGGGGCCGGGGATTGCAAAGGGCAGCGCCGGGTGCTGAGGGGACCCCGCGGCTTCGTCACCGACGGCCCCGGCAACTACTCGGTCAACGGCAACTGCGAGTGGCTCATCGAGGGTGAGAGACCCCAAAAACCCCCAAATCCACCCCAAAATCGAACCCGGCACCCCCGAAAACCCCCTGGACCCCAAAATCCCCTCAGAGAAACCCCGAAACTGCCCCAAACCCCCAAAAACTGCCCTAAAACCCCCTCAGAGAGACCCCAAAACTCCTCAGAGAGACCCCAAAAACCCCCAAATCCACCCCAAAAACCCCCAAATCCACCCTAAATTTGAACTCAGCACCCGCAAAACCCCCTGGACCCTAGAATCCCCTCAGAGAAACCCAAAATCCCCTCAGAGAAACCCCAAAACTGCCCCAAACCCCAAAAACTGCCCCAAAATCCTCTCAGAGAGACCACAACTGCCCCTTAGAGAGACCCCAAAAACCCCCAAATCCACCCCAAAAACCCCCAAAATCCAACCTGAAATCGAACCCGGCAGCCCCAAAAACCCCCTGGACCCCAGAATCCCCTCAGAGAAACCCAAAATCCCCTCAGAGAAACCCCAAAACTGCCCCAAACCCCAAAAACTGCCCCAAAATCCTCTCAGAGAGACCACAACTGCCCCTCAGAGAGACCCCAAAACCCCCAAACGCACCCCAAAAACCCCGAAAATCCAACCCGAAATCGAACTCGGCAGCCCCAAAAACCCCCTGGACCCCAAAATCCCCTCAGAGAAACCCCAAAACTGCCCCAAACCCCAAAAACTGCCCCAAAACCCTCTCAGAGAGACCACAACTGCCCCTTAGAGAGACCCCAAAAACCCCCAAATCCACCCCAAAAACCCCCAAAATCCAACCCGAAATCGAACTCGGCAGCCCCAAAAACCCCCTGGACCCCAAAATCCCCTCAGGGAAACCTCAAAACTGCCCCAAACCCCAAAAACTGCCCTAAAACCCCCTCAGAGAGACCCCAAAACTCCTCAGAGATACCCCAAAAACCACCCCAAAAACCCTAAAATCCATCCCAAAATTGAACCTGGCACCCCCAAAAACGCCCTGGACCCCAAAATCCCCTCAGAGAAATCCAAAATCCCCTCAGAGAAACCCCAAAACTGCCCCAAACCCCCCAAAACTGCCCCAAAACCCCAAAAACTGCCCCAAAATGCCCTCAGAGAGACCCCAAAACCCCCAAAATTCACCCCAAAAACCCCAAAATCCAACCTGAAATTGAACCCGGCAGCCCCAAAAACGCCCTGGACCCCAAAATCCCCTCAGAGAAACCCCAAATCCCCTCAGGGAAACCCCAAAACTGCCCCAAAATGCCCTCAGACCCCAAAATGTGCCCCAAAATCCCCTCAGACCCCAAAGACCCCCAAATCCACCCCAAAACCCCCAAAATCCACCCCAAAATCGAACCCGGTACCCCCAAAAACCTCCTGGACCCCAAAATCCCCTCAGGGACACCCAAAATCCCCTCAGAGAAACCCCGAAACTGCCCCAAACCCCAAAAACTGCCCTAAAACCCCCTCAGAGAGACCCCAAAGCCCCTCAGAGAGACCCCAAAAACCCCCAAATCCACCCTAAAAACCCCCAAAATCCAACCCGAAATCGAACTCAGCACCCCCAAAATCCCCTCAGAGAAACCCAAAATCCCCTCAGAGAAACCCCAAAACTGCCCCAAACCCCAAAAACTGCCCCAAAACCCCCTCAGACCCCAAAATCTCTCCTGGGACCCCAAAATCTGCCCCAAAACCCCACAGAGAGACCTCAAAATCCCCCAAATCCACCCCAAAATTGAAGCCGGCAGCCCCAAAATCTCTCCTGGGACCCCAAAATCTGGCGGGTTTGGGGATTTTATGGGATTTTAATGGGATTTTAATGGGATTTTATGGGATTTTAATGGGATTTTATGGGATTTTAATGGGATTTTATGGGATTTTTGGGGGGGATTTTTAATGGGATTTTTTTAGGTTTTTAGTGGGATTTTTATGGGGTTTTAATGGGGTTCTTTGGGGATTTTTTTTGAGTTTTAATGGGACTATTTTAGGGTTTTAATGGGACTATTTTGGGGTTTTAATGGGATTATTTTAGGGTTTGAATATGATTTTCTTTTGAGTTTTTAGGGGACTTTTTAGGATTTTCATGTGATTTTTTTTTGAGTTTTAATGGGATTTTGGGGGGCATTTTTAATGGGATTATTTTAGGGTTTTAATGGGTTTTTGTGGGTGACTTTAATGGGATTATTTTAGGGTTTTAATGGGAGTTTTTAGGGTTTTAATGGGGTTTTTTTTTTGAGTTTTACTGGGATTTTGGGGGGCATTTTTAATGGGATTATTTTTGGGTTTTAATGGGTTTTTCTGGGTGACTTTAATGGGATTTTTTTAGGGTTTTAATGGGATTTTTTAGGGTTTTAATGGGATTTTTTAGACTTTTAACAGTGTTTTAATGGGATTTTTTTTGGATTTTAATGGGATCATTTTAGGATTTTCAATGGGGTTCTTATGGGGTTTTAATGGGTTTTAATGGGGTTTTAATGGGATTTTTTTAGTGTTTTAACGGGGTTTTTTAGGGTTTTAATGGGATTTTTTAGGGTTTTTACTGGTGTTTTTGGGGGGCATTTTTAATAGGATTATTTTAGGATTTTCAATGGGGTTTTTATGGGGTTTTAATGGGGTTTTTTAGGGTTTTAATGGGGTTTTAATGGGATTTTTTTAGTGTTTTAACGGGGTTTTTTAGGGTTTTAATGGGATTTTTTCGGTTTTTAATGGGATTTTTGAGGGGCATTTCTAATGGGATCATTTTAGGATTTTCTCTGGGGTTTTAATGGGGTTTTTGGGGGATATTTTGGGGTGCAGCGCCCAGCCCCCGGCCCAGGGCGCTGCTGACATTCCCCTTCCTGGGCACGGGGGGCGCTCAGGGGCATCCCTGGGACTTTTTAGGGTTTTAATGGGGTTTTAATGGGATTTTTTTAGGGTTTTAATGGGGTTTTAATGGGGTTTTAATGGGTTTTTAATGGGGTTTTTTTGGGGTTTTAATGGGATTTTTTTGGGGTTTTACTGGGGTTTTTAATGGGATTTTTTTAGGTTTTTAATGGGATTATTTTAGGATTTTAATGGGATTTTTTTAGGCTTTTAATGGGATTTTTTTCGGTTTATAATGGGTTTTTTTAGGCTTTTAATGGGATTATTTTCGGATTTTAATGGCATTTTTTAGGTTTTTAATGGGTTTTTTTAGGTTTTTAATGGGATTATTGGGGACATTTAAAATGGGATTATTTTAAGGTTTTAATGGGATTATTTTCGGGTTTTAATGGGTTTTTGTGGGTGGCTTTAATGGGATTTTTTTAGGGTTTTAATGGGATTTTTTTAGGGTTTTAATGGGATTTTTTAGGCTTTTATTGGTGTTTTAATGGGATTTTTTTTTGGATTTTAATGGGATCATTTTAGGATTTTCAATGGGGTTCTAATGGGGTTTTAATGGGTTTTAATGGGGTTTTAATGGGATTTTTTTAGGGTTTTAATGGGATTTTTTCGGTTTTTAATGGGATTTTTTCGGTTTTTAATGGGATTTTTTTGGTTTTTAATGGGATTTTTGGGGGGCATTTTTAATGGGATCATTTTAGGATTTTCTCTGGGGTTTTAATGGGGTTTTTGGGGGATATTTTGGGGTGCAGCGCCCAGCCCCCGGCACAGGGCGCTGCTGACATTCCCCTTCCTGGGCACGGGGGGTGCTCAGGGGCATCCCTGGGACTTTTTAGGGTTTTAATGGGATTTTAATGGGATTTTTTAGGGTTTAATGGGGTTTTAATGGGTTTTTAATGGTTTTTTTGGGGGGTTTTAATGGGATTTTTTGGGGTTTTACTGGGGTTTTTAATGGGATTTTTTTAGGTTTTTAATGGGATTATTTTAGGATTTTAATGGGATTTTTTTAGGCTTTTGATGGGATTATTTTAGGTTTTTAATGGCATTTTTTAGGTTTTAAATGGGATTTTTTAGGTTTTTAATGGGATTTTGGGGGACATTTTAAATGGGATTATTTTAAGGTTTTAATGGGGATTATTTTCGGGTTTTAATGGGTTTTTTGGGGGATCTTTTGGGGTGCAGCGCCCAGCCCCCGGCACAGGGCGCTGCTGACATTCCCCTTCCTGGGCACGGGGGGCGCTCAGGGGCATCCCTGGGACTTTTTAGGGTTTTAATGGGGTTTTAATGGGATTATTTTAGGATTTTAATGGGATTTTTTTAGGATTTTAATGGGATTTTTTTTTGAGTTTTAATGGGATTTTGGGGGGCATTTTTCATGGGATTATTTTCGAGTTTTAATGGGTTTTTCTGGGTGGTTTTCATGGGATTATTTTAGGGTTTTAATGGGATTTTTTAGGGTTTTAATGGGGTTTTAATGGGATTTTTTAGGGTTTTAATGAGGTTTTAATAGGATGTTTTTTTGGATTTTAATGGGATCATTTTAGGATTTTCAATGGGGTTTTTATGGGGATTTAATGGGTTTTAATGGGGTTTTATGGGATTTGAATGGGGACTTGAATGGGATTTTTTAGGGTTTTAATGGGGTTTTAATGGGATTTTTTAGGGTTTTAACGGGGTTTTTTAGGTTTTTAATGGGATTTTTTAGGGTTTTAATGGGGTTTTTCGGAGGCATTTTTAATGGGATCATTTTAGGATTTTCAATGGGGTTTTTATGGGGTTTTAATGGGGTTTTTTAGGGTTTTAATGGGGTTTTTTAGGGTTTTAATGGGATTTTTTAGGTTTTTAATGGGATTTTTTTAGGGTTTTAACGGGATTTTTTCGGTTTTTAATGGGATTTTTTCGGTTTTTAATGGGATTTTTGGGGGGGCATTTTAAATGGGATCATTTTAGGATTTTCTCTGGGGTTTTAATGGGGTTTTTTTTTGGATCTTTTGGGGTGCAGCGCCCAGCCCCCGGCACAGGGTGCTGCTGACGTTCACCTTCATGGACACGGAGTGCACCTACGATTACCTGTTCGTCTACGACGGCGGCTCCACGCGCAGCCCCCTGCTGGCCGCGCTCAGCGGCAGCGCCCTGCCCGCGCCCCTCGAGGCCACCTCCGGCAAGGTCAGCGAGCCCCGCGCCTGGGGGGGTGGGGGGAGCTTGGGGGGATTTGGGGGGATTTTTTGGGATTTTTTCTGGGATTTTTGGGGGGTTTTTTTGGATTTTTTGGGGATTTTTTTGGATTTTTTGGAGATTTTTTTGGACTTTTTTGGGGATTTTATTGGGATTTTTTGGGAATATTTTTGGGATTTTTGGGGGATTTTTGGGGGATTTTTGGGGATTTTTTTGGGATTTTTTTTGATTTTTTTTGGGGATTTTTTTGGATTTTTTTTGATTTTTTGGGGATTTTTTAGGGATTTTTTTGGTTTTTTTTTTGATTTTTTGGGGATTTTTTTGAGGATTTTTTTTGGATTTTTGGGGGATTTTTTGGATTTTTTTGGGATTTTTTTGGGATTTTTTCTGTAATTTTTTTGGATTTTTAGGGGATTTTTTGGGGATTTTTGGGGATTTTTTGGGGGCTGTTTTGTGGTGCAGCGCCCCCTGCTGGCCGCGCTCAGCGGCAGCGCCCTGCCCGCGCCCCTCGAGGCCACCTCCGGCAAGGTCAGCGAGCCCCGCGCCTGGGGGGGGGATGGGGGGGCTCGGGGAGCTTGGGGGGATTTTTTGGGATTTTTTGGGATTTTTTCTGGGATTTTTTGGGATTTTTTCTGGGATTTTTGGGGGGTTTTTTTGGATTTTTTGGGGATTTTTTTGGACTTTTTTGGGGATTTTATTGGGATTTTTTGGGAATATTTTTGGGATTTTTGGGGGATTTTTTGGGGATTTTTGGGGATTTTTTTTGGAATTTTTTTTGATTTTTGGGGGACTTTTTTTGGGTTTTTTTTTTGATTTTTTTTGATTTTTTAGGGATTTTTTGGTTTTTTTTTTGATTTTTTGGGGATTTTTTTGAGGATTTTTTTTTGATTTTTGAGGGATTTTTTGGATTTTTTTGGGATTTTTTTGGGATTTTTTCTGTAATTTTTTTGGATTTTTAGGGGATTTTTTGGGGATTTTTGGGGATTTTTTGGGGGCTGTTTTGTGGTGCAGCGCCCCCTGCTGGCCGCGCTCAGCGGCAGCGCCCTGCCCGCGCCCCTCGAGGCCACCTCCGGCAAGGTCAGCGAGCCCCGCGCCTGGGGGGGGGGATGGGGGGGCTCGGGGAGCTTGGGGGGATTTGGGGGGATTTTTGGGGATTTTTTCTGGGATTTTTGGGGTTTTTTTTGGATTTTTTTGGGGTTTTTTTGGATTTTTTTGGGATTTTTTTGGACTTTTTTGGGGATTTTATTGGGATTTTTTGGGAATATTTTTGGGATTTTTGGGGGATTTTTTGGGGATTTTTGGGGATTTTTTTTGGAATTTTTTTTGATTTTTGGGGGACTTTTTTTGGGTTTTTTTTTTGATTTTTTTTGATTTTTTAGGGATTTTTTTGGGGTTTTTTTTGATTTTTTGGGGATTTTTTTGAGGATTTTTTTTTGATTTTTGAGGGATTTTTTGGATTTTTTTGGGATTTTTTGGGGATTTTTTCTGTAATTTTTTTGGATTTTTAGGGGATTTTTTGGGGATTTTTGGGGATTTTTTGGGGGCTGTTTTGTGGTGCAGCGCCCCCTGCTGGCCGCGCTCAGCGGCAGCGCCCTGCCCGCGCCCCTCGAGGCCACCTCCGGCAAGGTCAGCGAGCCCCGCGCCTGGGGGGGGGATGGGGGGGCTCGGGGAGCTTGGGGGGATTTTTTGGGATTTTTTGGGATTTTTTCTGGGATTTTTTGGGATTTTTTCTGGGATTTTTGGGGGGTTTTTTTGGATTTTTTGGGGATTTTTTTGGACTTTTTTGGGGATTTTATTGGGATTTTTTGGGAATATTTTTGGGATTTTTGGGGGATTTTTTGGGGATTTTTGGGGATTTTTTTTGGAATTTTTTTTGATTTTTGGGGGACTTTTTTTGGGTTTTTTTTTTGATTTTTTTTGATTTTTTAGGGATTTTTTGGTTTTTTTTTTGATTTTTTGGGGATTTTTTTGAGGATTTTTTTTTGATTTTTGAGGGATTTTTTGGATTTTTTTGGGATTTTTTTGGGATTTTTTCTGTAATTTTTTTGGATTTTTAGGGGATTTTTTGGGGATTTTTGGGGATTTTTTGGGGGCTGTTTTGTGGTGCAGCGCCCCCTGCTGGCCGCGCTCAGCGGCAGCGCCCTGCCCGCGCCCCTCGAGGCCACCTCCGGCAAGGTCAGCGAGCCCCGCGCCTGGGGGGGGGGATGGGGGGGCTCGGGGAGCTTGGGGGGATTTGGGGGGATTTTTGGGGATTTTTTCTGGGATTTTTGGGGTTTTTTTTGGATTTTTTTGGGGTTTTTTTGGATTTTTTTGGGATTTTTTTGGACTTTTTTGGGGATTTTATTGGGATTTTTTGGGAATATTTTTGGGATTTTTGGGGGATTTTTTGGGGATTTTTGGGGATTTTTTTTGGAATTTTTTTTGATTTTTGGGGGACTTTTTTTGGGTTTTTTTTTTGATTTTTTTTGATTTTTTAGGGATTTTTTTGGGGTTTTTTTTGATTTTTTGGGGATTTTTTTGAGGATTTTTTTTTGATTTTTGAGGGATTTTTTGGATTTTTTTGGGATTTTTTGGGGATTTTTTCTGTAATTTTTTTGGATTTTTAGGGGATTTTTTGGGGATTTTTGGGGATTTTTTGGGGGCTGTTTTGTGGTGCAGCGCCCCCTGCTGGCCGCGCTCAGCGGCAGCGCCCTGCCCGCGCCCCTCGAGGCCACCTCCGGCAAGGTCAGCGAGCCCCGCGCCTGGGGGGGTGGGGGGAGCTTGGGGGGATTTGGGGGGATTTTTGGGGATTTTTTCTGGGATTTTTTGGGTTTTTTTTTGGATTTTTGGGGATTTTTTGGGGGTTTTTTTTGGATTTTTTGGGGATTTTTTTGGATTTTTTGGAGATTTTTTTGGACTTTTTTGGGGATTTTATTGGAATTTTTTGGGAATATTTTTGGGATTTTTGGGGGATTTTTGGGGATTTTTTTTGGGTTTTTTTGAGGATTTTTTGGGATTTTTTGGGATTTTTTTGGGATTTTTTGGGCATTTTTTGGGGGATTTTTTTGGTTTTTTTTTTTTTATTTTTTTGGGATTTTTTGGGGATTTTTTGTGGACTTTTTGGGGATTTTTATGGGATTTTTTGGGAATATTTTTGGGATTTTTTTGGTTTTTTTTTGATTTTTTGGGGATTTTTTAGGGAATTTTTGGGTTTTTTTTGATTTTTTGGGGATTTTTTTGAGGATTTTTTTTGGGATTTTTTAGGGACTTTTTGGGGATTTTTTCTGGAATTTTTTGGGATTTTTTGAGGATTTTTTGAGGATTTTTTGGGGATTTTTGGGGATTTTTTGGGGGCTGTTTTGTGGTGCAGCGCCCCCTGCTGGCCGCGCTCAGCGGCAGCGCCCTGCCCGCGCCCCTCGAGGCCACCTCCGGCAAGGTCAGCGAGCCCCGCGCCTGGGGGGGGGATGGGGGGGCTCGGGGAGCTTGGGGGGATTTTTTGGGATTTTTTGGGATTTTTTCTGGGATTTTTTGGGATTTTTTCTGGGATTTTTGGGGGGTTTTTTTGGATTTTTTGGGGATTTGTTTGGATTTTTTGGAGATTTTTTTGGACTTTTTTGGGGATTTTATTGGGATTTTTTGGGAATATTTTTGGGATTTTTGGGGGATTTTTGGGGATTTTTTTGGGATTTTTTTGGATTTTTTTGGGATTTTTGGGGGATTTTTTGGGATTTTTTGGGGATTTTTTAGGGATTTTTTTTGGATTTTTTTTTTTATTTTTTTGGGGATTTTTTTGGGTTTTTTTTTGATTTTTTTTGGATTTTTTAGGGATTTTTTTGGGTTTTTTTTATTTTCTGGGGGATTTTTTTGAGGATTTTTTTTGGATTTTTTTTGGATTTTTGGGGATTTTTTTTGGGTTTTTTTGAGGATTTTTTGAGGATTTTTTGGGATTTTTTTGGGATTTTTTGGGCATTTTTGGGGGATTTTTTTGGGTTTTTTTTGGATTTTTTGGGGATTTTTTGGGGATCTTTGTGGACTTTCTGGGGATTTTTATGGGATTTTTTGGGAATATTTTTGGGATTTTTGGGGATTTTTTGGGGGCTGTTTTGTGGTGCAGCGCCCCCTGCTGGCCGCGCTCAGCGGCAGCGCCCTGCCCGCGCCCCTCGAGGCCACCTCCGGCAAGGTCAGCGAGCCCCGCGCCTGGGGGGGGGATGGGGGGGCTCGGGGAGCTTGGGGGGATTTTTTGGGATTTTTTGGGATTTTTTCTGGGATTTTTTGGGATTTTTTCTGGGATTTTTGGGGGGTTTTTTTGGATTTTTTGGGGATTTGTTTGGATTTTTTGGAGATTTTTTTGGACTTTTTTGGGGATTTTATTGGGATTTTTTGGGAATATTTTTGGGATTTTTGGGGGATTTTTGGGGATTTTTTTGGGATTTTTTTGGATTTTTTTGGGATTTTTGGGGGATTTTTTGGGATTTTTTGGGGATTTTTTAGGGATTTTTTTTGGATTTTTTTTTTTATTTTTTTGGGGATTTTTTTGGGTTTTTTTTTGATTTTTTTTGGATTTTTTAGGGATTTTTTTGGGTTTTTTTTATTTTCTGGGGGATTTTTTTGAGGATTTTTTTTGGATTTTTTTTGGATTTTTGGGGATTTTTTTTGGGTTTTTTTGAGGATTTTTTGAGGATTTTTTGGGATTTTTTTGGGATTTTTTGGGCATTTTTGGGGGATTTTTTTGGGTTTTTTTTGGATTTTTTGGGGATTTTTTGGGGATCTTTGTGGACTTTCTGGGGATTTTTATGGGATTTTTTGGGAATATTTTTGGGATTTTTGGGGATTTTTTGGGGGCTGTTTTGTGGTGCAGCGCCCCCTGCTGGCCGCGCTCAGCGGCAGCGCCCTGCCCGCGCCCCTCGAGGCCACCTCCGGCAAGGTCAGCGAGCCCCGCGCCTGGGGGGGGGATGGGGGGAGCTTGGGGGGATTTGGGGGGATTTTTTGGGGATTTTTTGGGATTTTTTCTGGGATTTTTTGGGGTTTTTTTTGGATTTTTTGGGGATTTTTTTGGATTTCTTTTGGATTTTTTTGGGATTTTTTTGGGATTTTTTTGGACATTTTTGGGGATTTTATTGGGATTTTTTGGGAATATTTTTGGGATTTTTTAATGATTTTTGGGGATTTTTTTTGGATTTTTTTTTGATTTTTTGTGGATTTTTTGGGATTTTTGGGGGATTTTTTGGGGATTTTTTCTGGGATTTTTTGGGGATTTTTTTGAGAATTTTGGGGGATTTTTTCAGGGATTTTTTGGGGATTTTTTGGGTTTTATTTTTTTGGATTTTTTGGGGATTTTTTTGGGGATTTTTTGTGGACTTTTTGGGGATTTTTATGGGATATTTTGGGAATATTTTTGGGATTTTTGGGGATTTTTGGGGATTTTTTTGGGATTTTTTTTGATTTTTTGGGGGATTTTTTTGTTTTTTTTTTATTTTTGGGGGATTTCTTAGGGATTTTTTTTTGTTTTTTTTATTTTTTGGGGATTTTTTTGAGGATTTTTTTGGGATTTTTTGGGGAGTTTTTGGGGATTTTTTCTGTAATTTTTTTTGATTTTTAGGGGATTTTTTGAGGATTTTTTGAGGGTTTTTTTGGGGATTTTTTTTGGATTTTTTTTTTAATTTTTGTGGATTTTTGGGATTTTTTGGGGGGATTTTTTGGGGATTTTTTTTGGATTTTTTAAAGGATTTTTTCGGATTTTTTGGGGATTTTTTGGGGATTTTTTGGGATTTTTAGAATGATCTTTTGGGGTTTTTAAATGATTTTTGTGGGATTTTTTAAATGATTTTTGGGGTTTTTTAATGATGTTTTTGGTGTTTTTTAAGGATTTTTTGTGGCTTTTTAATGATTTTTGGGTGATTTTTCAATGTTTTTTTTTGATTTTTAAATGATTTTTTTTGTGGTTTTTTGGGGATATTTTGGGATTTTTTGGGGAATTTTTGGGGATATTTTTTGGGATTTTGGGGGGATTTTTTTGGGATATTTTTGCAATTTTTGGGGGATTTTTTTGTGTTTTTTTTAATTTTTTTTTATTTTTTGGGGATTTTTTGGGGATTTTTTGCAGGAATTTGGGATTTCCACCCCGTTTTTTTAAGGAATTCAAGATTTTCACCCCGTTTTTCTTAGGAATTCAGGATTTTCATCCCGTTTTTCTTAGGAATTTGGATTTTCACCCCTTTTTTTTAGGAATTTAGGATTTTTACCCTGTTTTTTTGCAGGAATTCAGGATTTTTGTGCTGTTTTTTGCAGTAATTCGGGATTTCCACCCCGTTTTGTTTAGAAATTCCGGATTTCCACCCCGTTTTTTGTAGGAATTTGGGATTTTCACCCTGTTTTTTGTAGGAATTTGGGATTTCCACCCCGTTTTTTTTAGAAATTCCGGATTTCCACCCCGTTTTTTGTAGGAATTTGGGATTTCCACCCCGTTTTTTTTAGAAATTCTGGATTTCCGCCCCGTTTTTTGTAGGAATTTGGGATTTTTATGCTGTTTTTTGCAGTAATTTGGGATTTCCACCCGTTTTTTTTAGGAATCTGGGATTTCCACCCCGTTTTTTGTAGGAATTGGGGATTTCCACCCCGTTTTTCTTAGGAATTCCGGATTTTCACCCCGTTTTTTTTAGGAATTTGGGATTTTTATGCTGTTTTTTTTTGCAGGAATTTGGGATTTTACGCCCTTTTTTCAGTAATTTGGGATTTCCACCCCGTTTTTTTTAGAAATTCCGGATTTCCACCCCGTTTTTTTTAGAAATTCCGGATTTTTACACTGTTTTTTTGCAGGAATTTGGGATTTCCACCCGTTTTTTTTAGAAATTCCGGATTTCCACCCCATTTTTTGTAGGAATTTGGGATTTCCACCCCGTTTTTTGTAGGAATTTGGGATTTCCACCCCGTTTTTTTTAGAAATTCCGGATTTCCACCCCGTTTTTTGTAGGAATTTGGGATTTCCACCCCGTTTTTTGTAGGAATTCCGGATTTTCACCCCATTTTTTTTTAGAAATTCCGGATTTTTATGCTGGTTTTTTGCAGGAATTTGGGATTTCCACCCCGTTTTTTTTAGAGATTCCGGATTTCCGCCCCGTTTTTTGCAGGAATTCCGGATTTCCACCCCGTTTTTTTTAGAAATTCCGGATTTTTACGCCGTTTTTTTTGCAGGAATTCGGGATTTCCGCCCCGTTTTTTGTAGGAATTGGGGATTTTTGTCCCGTTTTTTGCCGAACTGACCCCGTTTCTCCCCTTTTTCCCTCTCTCCCCCCCCCCTGCAGATGCTGCTGCACCTCTTCAGCGATGCCAACTACAACCTGCTGGGCTTCAACGCCTCCTGGCGCCTGTCCCTGTGCCCGGGCGGCTGCTCGGGCCGCGGCCGCTGCCAGCCCCAGGGCCAGTGCCACTGCCAGCCCGGCTGGGCCGGCCCCTCCTGCGCCACCCCCCAGTGCCAGGGCCACTGCCGCGCCCCCGGCGGCTCCTGCAACCCGGTGAGTGCCCACAGCTCGGGGCTTGGGGGGGTTTGGGGGCATTTTATGGGATTTTTTTGGGAGTTTTTGGGGATTTTTTAGGGGATTTTTTGGAGTTTTTGGGGATTTTTTAGGGGATTTTTTGGGGAATTTTGGGGGATTTTTTTTGGGGATTTTTTGGGAGTTTTTGGGGATTTTTAGGGGACTTTTAGGGATTTTTTAGGGATTTTTTAGGGATTTTTGGGGATTTTTTAGGGATTTTTTGGGATTTTTTGGGATTTTTTGGGGATTTTTTGGGGGTTTTTGAAGTTTTTTTCAGGATTTTTTGGGATTTTTTGGGGGATTTTTTGGAGATTTTTTGGGGGATTTTTTTGGGATTTTTGGGGAATTTTGGGGATGTTTTAGGGAATTTTTTGGGAATTTTGTGGGTTTTTGGGGGATTTTTTTGGGATTTTTTTGAGGATTTTTTTGGGATTTTTTAGAGATTTTTTGGGATTTTTTAGGGATTTTTTGAGGATTTTTGGGGTTTTTGGGGGGGTTTTGGGCCCCCCAGTGCCAGGGCCACTGCCGCGCCCCCGGCGGCTCCTGCAACCCGGTGAGTGCCCACACGGATGGGGCAGTTAGGGGGGTTTGGGGGGGTTTTGGGGGGTTTTGGGGGGTTTTTAGGCATTTTATGGGATTTTTTGGGGATTTTTTGGGGATATTTTGGGATTTTTTTGGGGGAATTTTTTGGATTTTTTAGGGGATTTTTTGGGGATTTTTCGAGGATTTTTGGGGATTTTTTGGGGATGTTTTTTGGGATGTTTTGGGATTTTTTACGGATTTTTGGGATTTTTTTGGGAATTTTGGAGATTTTTTGGGGATTTTTTAGGGATTTTTTTGGGATTTTTTGGGGATTTTTTAAGGATTTATTTGAGGATTTTTTGGGAATTTTGGGGGTTTTTATGGATTTTTTGGGGATTTTTTAGGGGATTTTTTTGGATTTTTTTGGGGATTTTTTAGGGATTTTTGAAGGGATTTTTTGGGGATTTTTTGGGGATTTTTTTGGGATTTTTTAGGGATTTATTTGAGGATTTTTTTGGGATTTTTTCGGGTTTTTTTTGATTTTTTTGGACCCCCCAGTGCCAGGGCCACTGCCGCGCCCCCGGCGGCTCCTGCAACCCGGTGAGTGCCCACACGGATGGGGCGGTTACGGGGGCTTGGGGGGGTTTGGGGGGGTTTTTTAGGCATTTTATGGGATTTTTTGGGGATATTTTGGGGATTTTTGGGGATATTTTGGGGATTTTTGGGAGTTTTCGGGGGATTTTTTTGGGGAATTTTTGGGGATTTTTTCGGGATTTTTTTAGGAATTTTTAGAGGATTTTTTGGATTTTTTTGTGGATTTTTTGGGGATTTTTCGAGGATTTTTTGGGGGGTTTTTGAAGTTTTTTTCGAGGATTTTTTGGGGATATTTTTTTTAGGGATTTTTTGGGGATTTTTTTGGGGATTTTTCGAGGATTTTTTGGGGATTTTTTGGGGATTTTTTTGGGATTTTTTGGGATTTTTTACGGATTTTTTGGGATTTTTTTGGGAATTTTGGGGATTTTTTGGGATTTTTTAGGGATTTTTTTGGGGATTTTTTGGGGATTTTTTGGGGATTTTTAGGGGATTTTTTGGGGAATTTTGGGGATTTTTTATGGATTTTTGGGGATTTTTTAGGGGATTTTTTTGATTTTTTTGGGGATTTTTTAGGGATTTTTGAAGGGATTTTTTGGGGATTTTTTGGGGATTTTTTTGGGATTTTTTAGGGATTTATTTGAGGATTTTTTTGGGATTTTTTCGGGTTTTTTTTGATTTTTTTGGACCCCCCAGTGCCAGGGCCACTGCCGCGCCCCCGGCGGCTACTGCAACCCGGTGAGTGCCCACAGCTCGGGGGCTTGGGGGGGTCTGGGGGGGTTTTTGGGGGGGTTTTTTAGGCATTTTATGGGATTTTTTGGGGATATTTTGGGAATTTTTGGGGAATTTTTGGGATTTTTTAGGGGATTTTTTAGGGGATTTTTTGGGATTTTTATGGTTTTTTTTTGGATTTTTTAGGGGATTTTTTAGGGATTTTTCGAGGATTTTTTGGGGATTTTTTGGGATGTTTTTTGGGATTTTTTTTGGATTTTTTAGGGGATTTTTTGGGATTTTTTAGGGGATTCTTGGGAATTTTGGGGATTTTTTTTAGGGATTTTTTAGGGATTTTTTTGGGGATTTTTTTTGGGAATTTTGGGGATTTTTGGGGATTTTTTAGGGATTTTTTTTCGATTTTTTGGGGATTTTTTTGGGATTTTTTGGGGGATTTTTTGGGAGTTTTTTGGGATTTTTTGGGGATTTTTTAGGGGATTTTTTTAGTGATTTTTTGGAATTTTTGAAGTTTTTTTCAGGATTTTTTACGATTTTTTGGGGGATTTTTAGGGGACTTTTTAGGGGATTTTTTGGGATTTTTTAGGGATTTTTTGGGATTTTTTGGGGGATTTTTTGGGATTTTTTTTTGATTTTTTGGGATTTTTTGGGAATTTTTTTGGGATTTTTTAGGGGACTTTTTGGGAGTTTTTGGGGATTTTTGGGGGGATTTTTAGGGATTTTTTTGGGGAATTTGGGATTTTTTGGGGGATTTTTAGGGATTTTTTTAGGGAATTTGGGATTTTTTTGGGGATTTTTTGGGGGATTTTTTGGGATTTTTTGGGGATTTTTTGGGGGTTTTTTTGGGGATTTTTGGGGATTTTTTTCGATTTTTTGAGGATTTTTTGGGGATTTTTTTGGGGATTTTTTGGGAGTTTTTTGGGATTTTTTGGGGATTTTTTCGGGATTTTTTTCGGGATTTTTTGGGAATTTTTTGGGATTTTTGGGGATTTTTTGGGGATTTTTTTGGGATATTTTGGGATTTTTTTGGGAATTTTTTAGGGACCCCAGAACTTTGGGGATTGGAGCTTTGGGACCCCAAAACTTTGGGGATTGGAGCTTTGGGACCCCAAAATGGGGCTGAGAGACCCCAGAACTTTGGGGATTGGAGCTTCGGGACCGCAAATCTTTTGGGATTGGAGCTTTGGCACCCCAAAACTTTTGGGATTGGAACTTTGGGACCCCAAAACTTTGGGGATTGGAGCTTTGGGACCCCAGAACTTTTGGGATTGGAACTTTGGGACCCCAAAACTTTGGGGATTGGAGCTTTGGGACCCCAGAACTTTTGGGATTGGAGCTTTGGCACCCCAAACCTTTTGGGATTGGAGCTTTGGCACCCCAAATTTTGGGAATTGGAGCTTTTGCACCCCAAACCGCCCCAAAAATGACCCCAGAACTTTGGGGATTGGAGCTTTGGCACCCCAAACCTTTTGGGATTGGAGCTTTGGCACCCCAAATTTTGGGAATTGGAGCTTTTGCACCCCAAACCGCCCCGAAAATGACCCCAGAACTTTGGGGATTGGAGCTTTGGCACCCCAAACCTTTTGGGATTGGAGCTTTGGCACCCCAAACCCCCCCAGGTGACCCCAAAACTTTGGGGATTGGAGCTTTTGCACCCCAAGCTACCCCAGGTGACCCCAAAACTTTTGGGATTGGAGCTTTGGCACCCCAGAACTTTTGGGATTGGAGCTTTGGCACCCCAACCCCCCCCCCAGGTGACCCCAGAACTTTGGGGATTGGAGCTTTGGGACCCCAAACCTTTTGGGATTGGAGCTTTGGCACCCCAAACCCCCCCAGGTGACCCCAAAACTTTGGGGATTGGAGCTTTTGCACCCCAAACCGCCCCGAAAATGACCCCAGAACTTTGGGGATTGGAGCTTTGGCACCCCAAACCCCCCCAGGTGACCCCAAAACTTTGGGGATTGGAGCTTTGGCACCCCAGAACTTTTGGGATTGGAGCTTTGGCACCCCAAACCTTTTGGGATTGGAGCTTTGGCACCCCAAATTTTGGGAATTGGAGCTTTTGCACCCCAAACCGCCCCAAAAATGACCCCAGAACTTTGGGGATTGGAGCTTTGGGACCCCAAACCACCCCAAAACGACCTCAAAACTTTTGGGATTGGAGCTTTGGGACCCCAAAACTTTGGGAATTGGAGCTTTGGCACCCCAACCCCCCCAGGTGACCCCAGAACTTTTGGGATTGGAGCTTTGGGACCCCAAAACTTTTGGGATTGGAGCTTTGGGACCCCAGAACTTTTGGGATTGGAGCTTTGGCACCCCAAATCCCCCCAGGTGACCCCAGAACTTTTGGGATTGGAGCTTTGGGACCCCAAACCCCCCCAGGTGACCCCAAAACTTTTGGGATTGGAGCTTTGGGACCCCAAAACTTTGGGGATTGGAGCTTTGGGACCCCAAACCTCCTTGAACTGACCCCAAATCTTTTGGGATTGGAGCTTTGGGACCCCAAAACTTTTGGGATTGGAGCTTTGGCACCCCAAATCCCCCCAGGTGACCCCAGAACTTTTGGGATTGGAGCTTTGGCACCCCAACTCCCCCCAGGACACCCCAAGGAGCCGCCCTGAGCCGCTTTTTTGGGGCGTTTCCCCCCTTTCCGCAGGACTCGGGGCTCTGCGAGTGCCGCCCGGGCTTTTTGGGGTTCTCCTGCGACCTCTCCCTGGGGGACCCCCTCGGGGGGGGGCCGCTGGTACCAGCTCAGCCCGGGGACCCCGAATTCCGGCCCCGCACGGCGGCTGCGGGGGCCGTCCTGCCCGGGATCGGGGCCCTCTACGTGTTTGGGGGTGGGTCCGGGGGGATTTGGGGGATTTGGGGGGGATTTGGGGGTGTTTGGGGGGGATTTGGGGGGGGTTTGGGGAGTTTAGGGGGGATTTGGGGGGGATTTGGGGTGTTTGGGGGGGATTTGGGGGGGATTGGGGGGATTTGGGGGGATTTGGGGGCTGCGGGGCCGTCCTGCCCGGGACCGGGGCCCTCTACGTGTTTGGGGGTGGGTCTGGGGGGATTTGGGGGATTTGGGGGGGATTTGGGGGAGTTTGGGGGTGTTTGGGGGGATTTGGCGGCTGCGGGGGCCGTCCTGCCCGGGATCGGGGCCCTCTACGTGTTTGGGGGTGGGTCCGGGGGGATTTGGGGGGGATTGGGGGGGATTTGGGGTGTTTGGGGGTGTTTGGGGGATTTGGCGGCTGCGGGGGCCGTCCTGCCCGGGATCGGGGCCCTCTACGTGTTTGGGGGTGGGTCCGGGGGGATTTGGGGGGGGCTTGGGGGGGATTTGGGGGAGTTTAGGGGGGATTTGGGGGGATTTGGGGGGGATTTGGGGAGGATTTGGGGGGATTTGGGGGGATTTGGGGGGGATTTGGGGGTGTTTAGGGGGGATTTGGGGGGATTTGGCGGCTGCTGGGGCCGTCCTGCCCGGGATCGGGGCCCTCTACGTGTTCGGGGTGGGTCCGGGGGGATTTGGGGGGGATTTGGGGGTGTTTGGGGGGGATTTGGGGGAATTTGGGGGTGTTTGGGGGGGATTTGGGGGGATTTGGGGTGTTTGGGGGGGGATTTGGGGGGATTTGGGGGTGTTTGGGGGGGATTTGGGGGAATTTGGGGGAGATTTGGGGGGATTTGGGGGGATTTGGCGGCTGCGGGGGCCGTCCTGCCCGGGATCGGGGCCCTCTACGTGTTCGGGGGTGGGTCCGGGGGGATTTGGGGGGGATTTGGGGGGGATTTGGGGGGGATATGGGGGGATTTGGGGGCTGCGGGGGCCGTCCTGCCCGGGACCGGGGCCCTCTACGTGTTCGGGGTGGGTCCGGGGGGATTTGGGGGATTTGGGGGGGATTTGGGGGTGTTTGGGGGGATTTGGGGGGGTTTGGGGGAGTTTAGGGGGGATTTGGGGGGGATTTGGGGGTGTTTGGGGGGGATTTGGGGGGGATTTGGGGGGGATTTGGGGGGATTTGGGGGCTGCGGGGGCCGTCCTGCCGGGACCGGGCCCTCTACGTGTTTGGGGGTGGGTCTGGGGGGATTTGGGGGGATTTGGGGGGGATTTGGGGGTGTTTAGGGGGGATTTGGGGGGATTTGGGGGTGTTTGGGGGGGGATTTGGGGGGATTTGGGGGGAGTTTGGGGGGGATTTGGGGGGTTTGGGGGCTGCGGGGGCCGTCCTGCCCGGGATCGGGGCCCTCTACGTGTTCGGGGGTGGGTCCGGGGGGATTTGGGGGTGTTTAGGGGGGGTTTGGGGGGGATTTGGGGGGATTTGGGGGAGTTTAGGGGTGTTTGGGGGGGATTTGGGGGGATTTGGGGGGGTTTGGGGGGGATTTGGGGGGATTTGGGGGGATTTGGGGGCTGCGGGGGCCGTCCTGCCCGGGATCGGGGCCCTCTACGTGTTCGGGGGTGGGTCTGGGGGATTTGGGGGGGTTTAGGGGGGATTTGGGGGGATTTGGGAGGGATTTGGGAGGGATTTGGGGGTGTTTGGGGGGGATTTGGGGGGATTTGGGGGATTTGGGGGCTGCGGGGGCCGTCCTGCCCGGGATCGGGGCCCTCTACGTGTTCGGGGGTGGGTCTGGGGGGATTTGGGGGGGATTTGGGGGGGTTTGGGGAGTTTAGGGGGGATTTGGGGGGATTTGGGGAGTTTAGGGGGAGTTGGGGGAGTTTAGGGGGGATTTGGGGGAGTTTAGGGGGGGTTTGGGGGGATTTGGGGAGTTTAGGGGGATTTGGGGGGATTTGGGGGAGTTTGGGGGGGATTTGGGGGGATTTGGGGGATTTGGGGGCTGCTGGGGCCGTCCTGCCCGGGATCGGGGCCTTCTACGTGTTCAGGGGTGGGTCCGGGGGGATTTGGGGGGGATTTGGGGGGGTTTGGGGGTGTTTAGGGGGATTTGGGGGATTTGGGGGGGATTTGGTGGTGTTTAGGGGGATTTGGGGGGATTTGGGGGCTGCTGGGGCCGTCCTGCCGGGATCGGGGCCCTCTACGTGTTCGGGGGTGGGGTCCGGGGGGATTTGGGGGATTTGGGGGGGATTTGGGGGTGTTTGGGGGTTTTTTAAGGGGGATTTGGTGGAGTTTAGGGAGGATTTGGGGAGGATTTGGTGGAATTTGAGGGGATTTGGGGGTGATTCGAGGGGAATTTGGGGGAGTTTAGGGGCGATTTGAGGGGATTTGGGGGGGTTTTGTGGGGATTTGGGGCGATTTGAGGGGGTTTGGGGGATTTGGGAGGGGTCCTGAGTGGTTTTTTCCCCCCCAGGGCTGGACCTGAACGAGGCCCCTGGGGGATCTGGTCCGGTTCAACTTCAGCTCCAACCGCTGGGAGCGGATCCTGGAGAGCCCGGGAGCTCCACGCCGGTGAGAGAGAGAGAGAGACCCCTCCCCAAATTAACCCAAACCTCCCTGAAACCCCCCAGATCCACCCAAATTCACCCCAAACCCCCCCTGAAACCCCCCAAATCCACCCAAATTAACCCCAAACCCCCCAAATCCACCCAAACTAACCCCAAACCCCCCCTGGAACCCCCCAAATCCACCCAAACTTAAACCCCAAACCCCCCAAATCCACCCAAACTAACCCCAAACCCCCCAAATCCAACCAAACTAGCCCCAAATCCCCCCTGAAACGCCCCAAATCCCCCCAAATTAACCCCAAAACCCCCTGAAACCCCCCAACCCCCCCCAATTCCCCCCCAAATCCCCCGCAAACCCCCCCAAAGCCCCCCCAATCCCCTTGAACCCCCCAAATCCCCCCCAAACCCCCCCAAAGCCTCCCCAAATCCCCTTGAACCCCCCAAATCCCCCCCCAAATCCGCCTAACCCCCCCAATTCCCCCCCAATCCCCCTCAAATCCCCCCAAAGCCCCCCCAAAATCCCCCTGAACCTCTCCTAACACCCCACCCCCCCAAATCCCCCTCAAATCCCCCTCAAATCCCCCCAATCCCTCCCCAAACCCCCCCAAAATCCCCCCAATCCCTCCCAGACCCCCCCAATTCCCCCCAATTCCCCCTCAATCCCCCCCAAATCCCCCCCAAACCCCCCCAAATCCCCTTGAACCCCCCAAATCCCCCTCAAACCTCCTCAAAATCCCCCCAAATCCCCCCAAACCCCCCCAACCCCCTCCAATCCCCCAAATCCCTCTCAAACCTCCCCAAAATCCCCCCCAAATCCCCCCCAAACCTCCCCAAATCCCCTTGAACCCCCCCAACCCCCCCAAATCCCCCCCAAATCCCCCCAAACCCCCCCCAAATCCCCTTGAACCCCCCCCAAACCCCCCCAAATCCCCCTTGAACCCCCTAACCCCCCCAAATCCCCCCCAAATCCCCCAAAGCCCCCCCAAATCCCCCCTGAACCCCCCCCAACCCCCCCAAATCCCCCCCAAATCCCCCCAAACCCCCCAAATCCCCCTTGAACCCCCCCCAACCCCCCCCAAATCCCCCCCAAATCCCCCCAAAGCCCCCCAAATCCCCCCAAATCCCCTTGAACCCCCCCTAACCTCCCCAAATCCCCCCCAAATCCCCCCCAATCCCCCCAAACCCCCCCAAATCCCCTTGAACCCCCCCTAACCTCCCCAAATCCCCCCCAAATCCCCCCCAAAGCCCCCCAAATCCCCCTTGAACCCCCCCAACCCCCCCAAATCCCCCCCAAATCCCCCCAAAGCCCCCAAATCCCCCCAAATCCCCTTGAACCCCCCCTAACCTCCCCAAATCCCCCCCAAATCCCCCCCAAATCCCCCAAACCCCCCCAAATCCCCTTGAACCCCCCCCTAACCTCCCCAAATCCCCCCCAAATCCCCCCAAACCTCCCCAAATCCCCTTGAACCCCCCCAACCCCCCCAAATCCCCCCCAAATCCCCCCAAACCCCCCCAAATCCCCTTGAACCCCCCCAACCCCCCCAAATCCCCCTTGAACCCCCCCTAACCCCCCCAAATCCCCTTGAACCCCCCAAATCTCCCTCAAACCCCCCCAAATCCCCCCCAAATCCCCCCAAACCCCCTCAAACCCTCCTCAAAATCCCCCAAATCCCCCCAAACCCCCCCCAACCCCCTCCAATCCCCCCAAATCCCCCCCAAATCCCCCCAAAACCCCCCCAAATCCCCCTTGAACCCCCCCCTAACCCCCCCAAATCCCCTCCCCAGGCCCCCCGGCACTCGCACAGCGCCCTGGCCTGGGGGGGACACGCTGGTGATTTTCGGGGGGGAGCTGCGGGGGGGGGGCTCTGACCAACGACCTGTGGGGCTACGAGCCCCTCGGGGGGGGCTGGAGGCGGCTGCGGCCCCCCCAGAGCGACCCCCAGAGCCCCCGCCCCTGGCCTGCCCATGCGGCCGCGCTGGTGGACGGAGAGTGGCTCTACGTGTTCGGAGGTGGGGCTGGGGGGGCTCGGGGGGGTTTGGGGGGGGTTTGGGGGGGTTTGGGGGGGAGCTGGAGGGGTTTGGGGGGTTTGGGGGAGATTTGGGGAGGTTATGGGAGGGTTGACAGGGATTTGGGGGGATTTGGGGGGGATTTTGGGGGGGTTTGGGGGGGTTTGGGGGGGGCTTGGGGGGAGTTGGAGGGGGATTTGGGGGGATTTGGGGGGATTGGGGAGTTTGAGGGGGGGGTTGGGGGGCATTTGAGGGGGTTTGGGGGGATTTGGGGGGGTTGGGGGGGGTTTGGGGGGAGTTGGAGGGGGATTTTGGGGGGTTTGGGGGAGTTTGGGGGGGTTTGGGGGAGTTGGAGGGGGAATTGGGGGGGATTTTGGGGGAGTTTGGGGGGAATTGAGGGGGTTTGGGGGATTTGGGGGGGTTTGGGGGGGATTTGGGGGAGTTGGAGGGGGATTTGGGGGGATTTGGGGGGGATTGGGGGAGTTTGAGGGGGGGTTGGGGGGCATTTGAGGGGTTTGGGGGATTTCGGGGGGGTTTGGGGGGTTTAAGGGGGAGTTGGAGGGGAATTTGGGGGGATTGGGGGATTTGGGGAGTTTGAGGAGGGGTTGGGGGGCATTTGAGGGGGTTTGGGGGGGATTTGGGGAGGTTATGGGGGGGTTGAGAGGGATTTGGGGGGATTTGGGGGGAATTGAGAGGGATTTGGGGGGGTTTGGGGGGATTTGGGGGGATTTGGGGGTTGGGGGGGGTTTGGGGGAGATTTGGGGAGGTTATGGGGGGGTTGAGAGGGATTTGGGGGGATTTTGGGGGGGTTTGGGGGATTTGGGGGGGATTTGGGGGAGTTGGAGGGGGATTTGGGGGGATTTGGGGGGATTTGGGGGAGTTTGAGGGGGGGTTGGGGGCATTGAGGGGGTTTGGGGGGATTTTGGGGGGGTTTGGGGGGGTTTAAGGGGGAGTTGGAGGGGGATTTGGGGGGATTTGGGGAGTTTGAGGGGGGGTTGGAGGCATTTGAGGGGGGTTGGGGGGGATTTGGGGGGTTGGGAGAGTTTGGGGGGGATTTAGGGGGGTTGGGGGGGGTTTGGGGGAGTTTGGGGGAGTTTGGGGGGGATTTGCGGGAGTTTGGGGGGGATTTGGGGGGGGTTTGGGGGAGTTTGGGGGGGAGTTGGAGGGGGGATTTTGGGGGGTTTGGGGGAGTTGGGGGGGAATTGGGGGGGTTTGGGGGGATTTGGGGGGGTTTGGGGGGGGCTGGGGGGGAGTTGGAGGGGGATTTGGGGGGATTTGGGGGGATTGGGGAGTTTGAGGGGGGGTTGGGGGCATTTGAGGGGATTTGGGGGGATTGGGGGGTTGGGGGGGGTTTGGGGGGAGTTGGAGGGGGGATTTTGGGGGGTTTGGGGGAGTTTGGGGGGGTTTGGGGGAGTTGGAGGGGGAATTGGGGGGGATTTTGGGGGAGTTTGGGGGGAATTGAGGGGGTTGGGGGGATTTGGGGGGGTTTGGGGGGGATTTGGGGGGAGTTGGAGGGGGATTTGGGGGGATTTGGGGGGGATTGGGGAGTTTGAGGGGGGGTTGGGGGGCATTTGAGGGGGTTTTGGGGGGATTTTGGGGGGGTTTGGGGGGGTTTAGGGGGAGTTGGAGGGGGATTTGGGGGGATTTGGGGGGATTGGGGGAGTTTGAGGAGGGGTTGGGGGCATTTGAGGGGGTTGGGGGATTTGGGGTGGTATGGGGGGTTGAGTGGGTTTGGGGGGATTTGGGGGGGAATTGGTGGGATTTGGGGGGGTTTGGGGGGATTTGGGGGGGTTTGGGGGGTTGGGGGGGTTTGGGGGTTTGGGGAGGTTATGGGGGGGTTGAGAGGGTTTGGGGGGGTTTTGGGGGGGTTTGGGGGGATTTGGGGGGTGTTGGAGGGGGATTTGGGGGGGTTGGGGGAGTTTGAGGGGGGGTTGGAGGGCATTGAGGGGGGTTTGGAGGGATTTGGGGGGGTTTGGGGGGAGTTGGAGGGGTTTGGGGGAGTTTGGGGGGGATTTTAGGGGGGTTTGGGGGGGATTTAGGGGGGTTTGGGGGGATTTGGGGGGGTTTGAGGGGGAGTTGGGGGGCATTTGAGGGGATTTGGGGGGGTTGGGGGGTTTGGAGGGTTTGGGGGGTTTGGGGGGATTTGGAGGGGTTTGGGGGGAGATTGGGGGAGTTTGGGGGGGAATTGGGGGAGATTTGGGGGAATTTGGGGGGAGTTGGGGGGAGTTGGGAGATTTGAGGGGGATTTGGGGGGGGTTTGGAGGGGGGTTTGGGGGGGAATTGGGGGGGTGTTGGAGGGGGATTCGGGGGGCTTGGGGGGCTTTGAGGGGGTTTGGGGGAGTTGGGAGGGGGGTTGGGGGATTTGGGGGGATTGGGGAGGATTGGGGGGGTTAGGGGAGAATTGGGGGAGTTTGGGGGGGATTTGGGGGATTTGGGGGGTTTTGGGGGATTTGGGGGAGTTTGGAGGGGGTTTGGGGGGAGTTTGGGGAGAGTTGGGGGGTTTGGGGGGAGAATTGGGGGAGTTGGGGGGGATTTGGGGGGAGTGAGAGGAGTTGAGGGGGATTTGGGGGGTTTTGGGGGAGGGTTTCGGGGGGTTAGGGGGGGTTTGGGGGGGTTTGGGGGCATTTGAGGGGGGTTGTGGGGGGTTTAGGGGAGTTTGGGGGGAACTGGGGAGATTTGGGGGGGATTTGGGGGGATTTGGGGGAGTTTGAGGGGGGGTTGGGGGGCATTTGAGGGGGCTTGGGGGAGGTTTGGGGGGGTTTAGGGGGAGTTTGGGGGGATTAAAGGGGGATTTGGGGGGGATTTGGGCTGATTTGGGGGGATTTTGGGGGGATTTTGGGCTGATTTGGGCAGATTTTGGCATTTTTGGGTCCAATTTTTGGGGGTTTTTTCCCTTTGCCTTTTGGGTCGATTCCCGCTGATTTTGGGCTCTCCCAAACGCCCCAAATTTGGGGATTTCCCCTCTTTTTCAGGCCCTGTTCCCATTCTGGGGTGGATTTGGGGGTGATTTTGGGGGGGACTTTGGGGGGATTTGGACTGATTTGGGGGGATTTTGGGGGGATTTTGGGGGCGGTTTTGGGGTGATTTTGGGGGGAATTTTTGGCCTTTTGCGTGTTCTGAGAATCCCAATTTTTGGGTTTTTTTCCCTTTGCCTTTTGGGTCGATTCCCGCTGATTTTGGGCTCTCCCAAACGCCCCAAATTTGGGGATTTTTCCCTCTTTTTCAGGCCCTGTTCCCTTCCCATTTTGGGCTGATTTAGGGGGATTTTGGGGGGGACTTTGGGAGGATTTGGGCTGACTTGGGGGGATTTTGGGGAGGATTTGGGCTGATTTGGGGGGGATTTTTGGCATTTTGGGTGTTCTGAGAATCCCAATTTTTGGGGTTTTTTTCCCTTTGCTTTTTGGGTCGATTCCCGCTGATTTTGGGCTCTCCCAAACGCCCCAAATTTGGGGATTTCCCCTCTTTTTTCAGGCCCTGTTCCCTTCCATTTTGGGGTGGATTTGGGGGGATTTTGGGGGGGATTTGGGGTGGATTTTGGGGTGGATTTGGGCTGATTTGGGCTGATTTTGGGGGGGATTTTGGGTCTCTTTTGGGGCATTTGGGTGTTCTGAGAATCCCAATTTTTTGGGGTTTTTTTTTCCCTTTGCCTTTTGGGTCGATTCCCGCTGATTTTGGGCTCTCCCAAACGCCCCAAATTTGGGGATTTTTCCCTCTTTTTCAGGCCCTGTTCCCTTCCCATTTTGGGCTGATTTAGGGGGATTTGGGGTGGATTTGGGGTGATTTGGGGGGGATTTGGGGGGGGATTTGGGGTGGATTTGGGGGGATTTTGGGGGGATTTTGGGAGGATTTGGGCTGATTTGGGGGGGATTTTGGGGAGAATTTGGGCTGATTTGGGGGGGATTTTTGGCCTTTTGGGTGTTCTGAGAATCCCAATTTTTGGGGGTTTTTTTCCCTTTGCTTTTTGGGTCGATTCCCGCTGATTTTGGGCTCTCCCAAACGCCCCAAATTTGGGGGATTTCCCCTCTTTTTCAGGCCGCACCCCCTCGGACGTTTTCTCCTCGGGGCTCTTCCGGCTCCACCTGCCCGGGGGGGGTCCCTGGCAGAGGGTGGGGGGCTGGGGGGGGAAGCCCCCCCGGGCCGCGGGGCACTCGCTGCTCTTCCACCCCCCCTCCCGCAGCCTCCTGGTCTATGGGGGGCACCGGCCGTCCACTGCCAGGTCACTGGGACGGACTGGGACAAACTGGGAGCCGCTGGGAGGGGATTTGGGGGGAGTTTGGGGTGTTCTGGGGGGATTTTGGGGGAGTTTGGGGGGTTTTTGGGGGGATTTTGGGGGCTTTTGGGGATGCTGAGGGTGCCTAGAGGGGGTGCAGGGGGTGACTGGGAGGGACTGGGAGCCCCTGGGAGGGGATTGGGGGGAACTGGGAGGGACTGGGAGTGACTGGGAGCCACTGGGAGGGGATTTGGGGGGATTTTGGGGGGATTTTGGGGGGGGGTTCTGCTCTCCCACCCCCCCTCCCGCAGCCTCCTGGTCTATGGGGGGCACCGGCTGTCCACTGCCAGGTCACTGGGACGGACTGGGACAAACTGGGAGCCACTGGAGGGGATTTGGGGGGAGTTTGGGGGGATTTGGGGGGATTTTGGGGGGATTTTGGGGAATTTGGGGGGATTTTGGGGATGCTGGGGGTGTCTAGAGGGGGGTGCAGGGGTGACTGGGAGGGACTGGGAGCCACTGGGAGGGACTGGGAGGAACTGGGAGGGACTGGGAGGGGATTTGGGGGGATTTTGGGGCAGTTTTGGGGGATTTTTGGGGGGGATTTTTTTGGGGTTTTTTGTGACTTTTTGGAGATTTTTTTGCGATTTTTTGGTGAATTTTTTGTGGTTTTTTTGTAATTTTAATGTGATTTTTTCATGATTTTTTTTTTCTGATTTTTTTGTGATTTTTTTTATTTTTTTCTGATTTTTTCTGATTTTTTCGTGATATTTTCCTGATTTTTTTTGCGATTTTTTGGGGTTTTTTCCTGATTTTTTCCTGATTTTTCCTGATTTTTCCCATGATTTTTTCCTGATTTTTCCATGATTTTTGCACGATTTTTTGGTGATTTTTTCCTGATTTTTTTCCCGATTTTTCCTGATTTTTCCCGATTTTTTCCTGATTTTCCCATGATTTTTGCACGATTTTTGGGCAATTTTTTTGTGATTTTTTTGGTGATTTTTTCCTGATTTTTTCCGGATTTTTCCATGATTTTTGCACGATTTTTTTGACGACTTTTTTGTGATTTTTTGGTGATTTTTCCCGATTTTTTCCTGATTTTCCCATGATTTTTGCACGATTTTTTGGCGATTTTTTCTGTGATTTTTTCCTGATTTTTCCGTGATTGTTCCCGATTTTTGGCGATTTTTGGGGTGGTTTTTTTGTGATTTTTTTGTGATTTTTTGCGATTTTTTTGCGATTTTTTGGTGATGTTTGGTGATTTTTTCCTGATTTTTTTGTGATTTCTTTGCAATTTTTTTCATGATTTTTTTCATGATTTTTTCCTGATTTTTTCCCGATTTTTTCCTGATTTTTCCATAATTTTTGCACAATTTTTTTCTGATTTTTCCTGATTTTCCCATGATTTTTCCCGATTTTTTTGGTGATTTTTTTGGTGATTTTTCCTGATTTTTCCCGATTTTTTCCTGATTTTCCCATGATTTTTTCCCGATTTTTTGGGCGATTTTTTGGTGATTTTTTCCCGATTTTTTCCTGATTTTTCCATAACTTTTCCCATGATTTGTTGGACGATTTTTCTCCTGATTTTTCCCGATTTTTTCCTGATTTTCCCCCGATTTTTTTCCTGATTTTTTCGCCGATTTTTTTTAGGGTGGGATTTTTTGGGGGGGATTTTTTTGGTGATTTTTTCCTGATTTTTTCCTGATTTTTCCCATGATTTTTCCTGATTTTTTCCTGATTTTTCCCATGATTTTTCTGATTTTTTCCTGATTTTTTCCCGTGATTTTTCCCGATTTTTTCCTGATTTTCCCATGATTTTTCCCGATTTTTTTGGTGATTTTTTTCCCGATTTTTCCTGATTTTTCCCGATTTTTCCTGATTTTCCCATGATTTTTCCCGATTTTTTGGGCGATTTTTTGGTGATTTTTCCCGATTTTTTCCTGATTTTTCCGTAACTTTTCCACGATTTGTTGGACGATTTTTTTCCCGATTTTCCCCGATTTTTTCCCGATTTTCCCCCGATTTTTTCCCGATTTTTTCGCCGATTTTTTTTAGGGTGGGATTTTTGGGGGGGGATTTTTTTGGTGATTTTTTTGGTGATTTTTTCCCGATTTTTTCCTGATTTTTCCATGATTTTTCCTGATTTTTTCCTGATTTTTCCCGTGATTTTTCCCGATTTTTTCCCGATTTCCCCCCGATTTTTTTCCCCATTTTTTCGCCGATTTTTTTTAGGCTGCCATCTTTTTTTCGGGATTTTTTTTTGGGGTCGATTTGGGACTTTTTGGGGTTGTCCCTGACCCCTCCCTGCTCCCTGCCCAGGTTCAGTGTCCGGGTGAATTCCTCGGACGTTTTCCACGTGGATCGGCGCCTCTGGAGCCCCCTCCGCGCCCGCGGCGAGTTCGGCCGGGCTCCCAGCGGGGGGCCCCGGGAAAGGCCTTCCACAGCGCCTCCCTGCTCGGGGACTACATGGTGGTGTTCGGTGAGAGCCCCAAAATCCCCGAATTCCCAAAAAAATCCCCGGGGGAATGGGGAAAATCCCGGGAAAAGGGCGAAAACCACAAAAAATCCCCAAAAAATCCCATGAAAATCCTCAAAATCCCATGAAAATCCTCATTCTGTGGGGTTTTGGGGGTTTTTGGGGTGTCACTGTCACAGGGGAGACTTCAAATCCCAAAAATCCCCGAATTCCCAAAAAAATCCCCGGGGGAATGGGGAAAATCCCAGGAAAATGGGGGAAAATCCCAAAAAATCCCCAAAAATCCCCTGAAAATCCCATGAAAATCCACAATTCCGTGGAGTTTCTGGGGTGTCGCTGTTACTGAGGGGATGTGGGGAGACTCCAAATCCTAAAAATTGCGGAATTCCCAAAAAAATCCCCGGGGGAATGAGGGAAAATCCCGGGAAAACGGCGAAAAACCCAAAAAATCCCATGAAAATCCCCAAAAATCCCATGAAAATCCCATGAAAATCCACAATTCCGTGGAGTTTTTGGGGTGTCACCATCACTGGGGAGGAGTGGGGAGACTCCAAATCCCAAAATCCCCGAATTCCCAAAAAAATCCCCGTGGGAATGGGGAAAATCCCGGGAAAAGGGCGGAAACCACAAAAATCCCATGAAAATCCCCAAAAATCCCATGAAAATCCCATGAAAATCCACAATTCCGTGGAGTTTTTGGGGTGTCGCTGTTACTGAGGGGATGTGGGGAGACTTCAAATCCCAAAAATCCCCGAATTCCAAAAAAAATCCCCGGGGGAATGGGGAAAATCCCGGGAAACAGGGCGAAAAACACAAAAAATCCCATGAAAATCCCATGAAAATCCCAAAAAATCCCATGAAAATCCACAATTCCGTGGAGTTTTTGGGGTGTCACCATCACTGGGGAGGAGTGGGGAGACTTCAAATCCCAAAAATCCCGGAATTCCAAAAAAATCCCTGTGGGAATGGGGAAAATCCCGGGAAAAGGGCGGAAAACCCAAAAAATCCCATGAAAATCCCAGAAAAATCCCAGAAAATCCTTAATTCTGCGGGGTTTTGGGGCTTTTTGGGGTGTCGCTGGTCACTGGGGAGACTCCAAATGCCAAAAATCCCCGAATTCCCAAAAAAATCCCCGGGGGAATGGGGAAAATCCCGGGAAAATGGGGAAAAACACAAAAAATCCCATGAAAATCCCCAAAAATCCCCTGAAAATCCCAGAAAAATCCCAAATTCTGCAGGATTTTGGGGCTTTTTGGGGTGTTGCTGTCACTGGGGAGGAGTGGGGAGACTTCAAATCCCAAAAACCCCGGAATTCCCACAAAAATTCCATAAAAAATCCCCAAAATTTCCTAAAAACGGCGAAATTTCCACCAAAATCCCCAAAAAATCCCCCCAAAAAAACCCCAAAATTCCATTTTTTCCCCCAAAAACGCCCGATTTTGGTGGGAATTCTGCCCCCAACCCCTCGACTTCTTCCCAAACCCCCAAAAATTTGGGATTTGACCCCAAAATTCCCCAAATTTCGCTGTTAAATCCCCAAAATCCACTCGTTTTTCGGACACAGAAAAAACCCCCAAATTCCATTTTTTTCCCCCCAAAACGCCCGATTTTGGCGGGAATTCCGCGGGAATTCCGCCCCCGACCCCTCGAGGGTTTCCCAAAGCCCCAAAAATTTGGGATTTGACCCCAAAATTCCCAAAATTTCGCTCTTCAATCCCCCAAATCCACTCGTTTTTCGGACACAGAAAAAAAACCCAAAATTCCCTTTTTTCCCCCAAAAACGCCTGATTTTGGCGGGAATTCCATGGGAATTCCGTGTCCGACCCCTCGAGGGTTTCCCAAACCCCCAAAATTTCAGGATCTGACCCCAAAATTCCCAAAATTTCGCTCTTAAATCCCCAAAATTTCGCTCTTCAATCCCCAAAAACCTCTCACTTCTCAGACAGAAAAAAAACCCCAAAATTCCGTTTTTTCCCCCCAAAACGCCCGATTTTGGCGGGGAATTCCGCCCCCAACCCCTCGAGTTCTTCCCAAACCCCCAAAAATTTGGGATTTGACCCCAAAATTCCCAAAATTTCGCTCTTCAATCCCCCAAATCCACTCGTTTTTCGGACACAGAAAAAAACCCCAAAATTCCCTTTTTTCCCCCAAAAACGCCCGATTTTGGCGGGAATTCCGCGGGAATTCCGCCCCCGACCTCTCGAGGTTTTTCCAAACCCCCAAAATTCGGGATTTGACCCCAAAATTCCCAAAATTTCGCTCTTCAATCCCCAAAATCCACTCGTTTTTCGGACACAGAAAAAAACCCCAAAATTCCCTTTTTTCCCCCAAAACCGCCCGATTTTGGCGGGAATTCCGCGGGAATTCCGTGTCCGACCCCTCGAGGGTTTCCCAAAGCCCCAAAAATTGGGGATTTGACCCCAAAATGCCCAAAATTCCAGGCGGGAACGTGCACACGCACTACCACGAGGAAGTGCTACGACGAGGGGCTGCACTTTTATCACCTCCGCTGCCACCTCTGGCTCCCAGGGGACCCCCTGGAGCCCGGCCAAGGTGGGCAAGGAGCCCCCAAATTGGGGAGGGGGCGCGGGGGGGAGATTTGGGGAGAATTCCGGGGTTTTGGGCAAAAATTGGGCGAAAATCGGGTGAAATCGGGTGAAAATTGGGCGAAAATTGGGTTTTTTTTGCCCTAAATGGGGGGATTTTGGGGGGGCTTGGGAGGTTCTGGAGGAGGAGGGGTCCCCAATTTGGGGAGGGGGTGCGGGGGAGATTTGGGGAGAATTCCGGGGGTTTTGGGCAAAAATTGGGCGAAAATCGGGTGAAAATTGGGGCAAAAATTGGGGTGAAAATTGAGTAAAAATCAGGTGAAAATCGGGGATTTTTGCCCTAAATGGGGGGATTTTGGGGGGATTTTGGGGGATTTTGGGGGGTTCTGGGGGAGGAGGGGTTCCCAATTTTGGGAGGGGGCACGGGGGGAGATTTGGGGAGAATTCCGGGGGTTTTGGCAAAAATTGGGCAAAAATTGGGTGAAAATTGAGAAGAAAAGGGTTTTTTTTCATCTAAAATTGGTCATTTTTGGAGGGAATTTTGGGGAATTTGGGGGAATTTGGGGGATTTTGGGGTTGGGATTTTTGGGCGGATTTTGGGGTTCCTGGGAGGGGAATTTTGGGGAGATTTGGGTGGAATTTGGGGCTTTTTGGGGGTTCTGGGTGGGGATTTTCAGGGATTTTTGGGGTTTTTTTGAGGCTTTTGGGGGGATTTTTGGGGGATTTTTGGGGATTTGGGGGAATTTTGGGGGATTTTTGGGTGGATTTTAGGGGATTTTGGGGGGGGCTTTTGGGGGGATTTTGGAGATGGATTTTGGGGGATTTTTCGGGGGATTTTGGGGGGATTTGTGGGGAATTTTGCGGGATTTGGGTGGAATTTAGGAGGGATTTTGGGGGGAATTTTGGGTGGATTTTGGGGTTTTGGGGGAATTTTTGGAGGATTTTTTGGGGAATTTTTGGGTGGATTTGGGGATTTTTGGGGTGGATTTTGGCGAATTTTGGGGATTTTTGTGGGGGATTTTAGGGGAATTTTGAGGGGAATTTTAGGGGATTTTGGAGGGATTTTTGGGGTGATTTTGGGGAATTCTGGTGGGGATTTTGGGGGATTTTTGGGGTGGATTTTGGGGGGATTTTTGGGGGATTTTGGGGGAATTTTTGGGGATTTTGGGGGATTTTGGGGGTAATTTTGGGGGATTTTGGGGTGGATTTTAGGGGAATTTTGGGGGGATTTTTGGGTGGATTTTGGGGAGATTTTAGGGGAATTTCGGGGGGATTTTGGAGTGGATTTTGGGTCATGGCCGGGCATGGGGGGATTTGGGGCTTTTTGGGGCTTTTTGGGGCTTTTTGGGGCTTTTTGGGGGCCCTGGGAGGGATTTCGGGGTTGGGGTTTTTGTGGGGATTTTGGGGGAATTTTGGGTGGAATTTTGGGGCTTTTGAGGGGGGTCCTGGGAGAGGATTTTGAGTGGATTTTTGGGGTTTTTTTGGTGTTTTGAGGTGGGATTTGGGGGATTTTGGGGGTGGATTTTTGGGGGGAATTTTGGGGGATTTTGGGGGGATTTTTGGGGGGGATTTTGGGGGGATTTTAGGGGAATTTTGGGGGGATTTTTGGGTGTTTTGAGGTGGGATTTGGGGGATTTTGGGGTGGATTTTTGGGGGATTTTGGGGGGGAATTTTGGGGGGAATTTTGGGAGGGGATTTTTGGGGGGAATTTTGGGGGAATTTTGGGGGATTTTGGGGGTAATTTTGGGAGGGATTTTGGGGGGATTTGGGGGAATTTTGGGGGGATTTTGGGGGGATTTTGGGGGGATTTGTTGGGGTTCCTGGGGGAGGATTCTTTGGCTGGATTTCTGATGGTTTTGCCATTTGAGGGTGGGGATTTGGGGCATTTTGGGGTGGATTTTTTTGGATTTTGGGTGGCTTTTTGGGGATTTTGGGGTGGATTTTTTGGGGATGGTTTTGGGCTCCCAAATGACCCCGTCCCCCCCAAATTTCAGAGCCGGGCTCGGCCGGGGGGGGGCGCTACTCGCACGTGGCCGGGTCCTGGCCGGGCATGGGGGATTTGGGGCTTTTTGGGGCTTTTTGGGGCTTTTGGGGCTTTTTGGGGCTTTTGGGGGGCCCGGGGGGGGGATTTCGGGGTTGGGATTTTTGGGGGGATTTTGGGGGAATTTTGGGTGGAATTTTGGGGCTTTTTAGGGGGGGTCCTGGGGGAGGATTTTGAGTGGATTTTTGGGGTTTTTTTGGGTGTTTTGAGGTGGGATTTGGGGGATTTTGGGGGTGGATTTTTGGGGGGATTTTAGAGGAATTTTAGGGGAATTTTGAGGGGATTTTTGGGGGGATTTTTGGGGGGATTTTTGGGGGATTTTTTGGGTGTTTTGAGGTGGGATTTGGGGATTTTGGGAGGGATTTTTGGGGGAATAGGGGTGGATTTTAGGGGAATTTTGGGAGGGATTTTTGGGGGATTTGGGGGAATTTTGGGGGGATTTTGGGGGATTTTTGGGTGGATTTTGGGGTGGATTTTAGGGGAATTTTGGGGGGATTTTTGGGGTGGATTTTGGGTGGATTTTTGGGGGATTTTGGGGTGGATTTTGGGGCAATATGGAGGGATTTGGGGGGAATTTTAGGGGATTTTGGGGTGGATTTTTTGGGGGATGGTTTTGGGCTCCCAAATGACCCCGTCCCCCCCAAATTTCAGAGCCGGGCTCGGCCGGGGGGGGGGCGCTACTCGCACGTGGCCGGGGTCCTGCCGGGGCAGGTGCTGCTGGTGGCCGGGGGCTTCAGCGGGACCCCCCGGGGCGACCTCAGGGCCTACAAGGTGCCCTCGTTCGTCCTGCAGGAGGTGAGCAAAGGCCCCAAATCCCCGCTTCTCGCCCCAAAAACCCTCAGGAGCAGCCAAAAGCCTGAAAAAGCTGCCCAAAATCCCTCCAAAATCCCCCCCAAAATCCACCCCAGGACCCCAGAATCCATGCAAAAATTCACACGCAAAAATCCACCCAAAAATTCACCCAAAATCCACCCGAAAATCCCCCAAAATCCACCCAAAAATTCACCTAAAATCCACCGAAAAATTCACCCAAAATCCACCCGAAAATCCCCCAAAATCCACCCAAAAATTCACCTAAAATCCACCCAAAAATTCACCCAAAATCCACCCAAAAATCCCTCCCAAATCCACGCAAAAATCGACCCCAAAAAATCCCAAAATCCACCGAAAATCCACCCAAAAATCCCCTAAAATCCACGCAAAAATCCCCAAAATCCCCCGAAAATCCACCCGAAAATCCCCCCCCAAAATCCCCCAAAATCTACGCAAAAATCCACCCCCAAAAATCCCCAAAATCCCCCCAAAATCCCCCCAAAAATCCACCCAAAATATACCCAAAAATCCCCTAAAATTCACCCCAAAATCCCCCAAACTCCCCCCCAAATCCACCCAAAAATCCCCTCCAAAATCCCTCCCAAAAATCCCCCAAAATCCACACAAAAATCCACCCCAAAAATCCCCAAATCCACCCCCAAAATCCACCGAAAATCCACCCAAAAATCCCCCAAAATCCATGCAAAAATCCACCCAAAAATCCCCAGAAATCCTCTCCAAAATCCCCCCAAAATCCCCTAAAATCCACCCAAAAATCCCCTCCAAAATCCACGCAAAAATCCACCCACAAAAATCCCCCAAATCCCCCCCAAAATCCACCCAAAAATCCACCCCAAAATCCCCTAAAATTCATCCCGAAATCCCCCCAAATCCCCTCAAAATCCACCCAAAAATTCCCCCAAAATCCCCCAAAAATCCACCGAAAAATCCACCCAAAAATCCCCCCAAATCCACCCACAAAAATCCCCCCAAATCCCCTCAAAATCCACCCCAAAATCCACCCAAAAGTCCCCCAAAATCCACCCCAAAATCCCCCCAAAAAATCCCCCCAAAAACTTCCAACCGGGACCCCAAAATTCCCCCAAAATCCCCCAAAATTCCCCCCAAATTCTCCCCAAATCCCCCAAAATTCCCCAATTTTTCCCCAAATTCTCCCCCAATTGCCCAAATCCCCCCCAAATTCCCCCAAAATCCCCCCAAATCCCCCCAAAATTCTTCCAAATCCCTCCAAAATTCCCCCAAGTTCCCCCAAATTCCCCAAATTCTCCTCAAAAATCCCCAAATTCTCCCCAAATTCCCCCAAATCCCCCCAAAATTCCCAAAATTCCCCCAAAATCCCCCAAATCCTCCCAAAATGCCCAAATCCCCCAAAATTCCCCAATTTTCCCCCCAATTCTCCCCCAAATCCTCCCACAATTGCCCAAATTCCCCCCAAATTCCCCCAAAATTCCCCAAAATCCACCCCAAAATCCCCCAAATCCACCCCAAAAATCCCCCCCAAAATTCCCCCAAATCCCCCCAAATTCCCCCAAATCCCCAAAATTCCCCCAAATCCTCCCCCAAATTCCCCCAAAATTCCCCAAATTCCCCCAAATCCCCCAAATTCTCCCCTAAATTCCCCCCAACTCCCCCCAAATTGCCCAAATCCCCCCAAAATTCCCACAAATCCTCCTCCAAATTCCCCAAATCCTCCCCCCAAAATTCCCCAAATCCCCCCCAAATCCCCCAAATTCCCCCCAAATTCCCCAAATCCCCTCCAAAATCCCCAATTTTTCCCCAAATCCCCCAAAATCCCCCAAATTCTCCCCTGGATTTGGGGGGGGGGTCTCCTCCTCCGGGGACCCCTCCCCACATTTCGGGCCCCTCCCCCAGCCCTGCCCGCGGCAGCCCCTGGGGACCCCCCCGGGCCCGGTAAGGACCCCCCAAATTGGGGCCAATTCCGGGAATTTGGGCAAAAGCCTCGGGGAGGGGGAGGGGAAAGCCCGGGGCAGCTTTGGGGGAATTCGGGGGGATTTGGGCAAAGTTTGGGGGTGGAAAAGGAGAATTTTGGGGGGATTTGGGGGGATTTTGGGAGAGATTTGGGGGAATTTTGGGGAGATTTAGGGGGTTTTTGGGGGATTTTGGGGAGATTTGGGGGGGTTTTGGGGATTTTGGGGGGATTTGGGGGGGTTTTGGGGGATTTGGGCAAAGTTTGGGGGCGAGGAAAAGGAGAATTTTGGGGGGGATTTGGGGGGATTTTGGGAGAGATTTGGGGAATTTTGGGGAGATTTGGGGGGGTTTTGGGGGATTTTGGGAGGATTTGGGCAAAGTTTGGGGGCGGAAAAGGAGAATTTTGGGGGGATTTTGGGGGGATTTTGGGGCATTTTTGGGGATTTGGGGGAATTTGGGAGATTTTGGGGAGATTTGGGGGGGTTTGGGGGGATTTTGGGGGGATTTGGGCAAAGTTTGGGGGGCGGAAAAGGAGAATTTTGGGGGGATTTGGGGGGATTTTGGGAGGGATTTGGGGAATTTTGGGGGATTTGGGGGGATTTTGGGGGGTTTTTGGGGATTTGGGGAATTTGGGAGATTTTGGGGAGATTTGGGGGGGTTTGGGGGGGATTTTGGGGAGATTTGGGAGGGAATTTGGGGAATTTTTGGGGAATTTGGGGATTTGGGGGGAGAAATTGGGGATTTTGGGGATTTTGGGGGATTTTTGGGGGGGATTTGGGGGGATTTTGGGGGGATTTTGGGGGGATTTTGGGGATCCCCAATGGGAATTTGGGGCTGGAATTTGGGGGGATTTGGGTGGTCCCCAATGGGAATTTGGGGGTGGAATTTGGGGGGATTTTGGGGGTCCCCAATGGGAATTTTGAGAAGGATTTTGGGGGGAATTTGGGGGATTTTGGGGGAATTTTGAGGGTCCCCAATGGGAATTTGGGGTGGATTTTGGGGGTCCCCAATGGGAATTTGGGGCTGGAATTTGGGGGATTTTTGGGGTCCCCAATGGGAATTTGGGGGGGATTTTGGGGTCCCCAATGGGAATTTGGGGGTGGAATTTGGGGGGATTTTCGGGGTCCCCAACGGGAATTTGGGGTGGATTTTGGGGGTCCCCAATGGGAATTTGGGGCTGGAATTTTGGGGGGATTTTGGGGGTCCCCAAAGGGAATTTGGGGCTGGAATTTTGGGGGATTTTGGGGGTCCCCAATGGGTATTTTGGTGGGATTTTGGGGGTCCCCAATGGGAATTTGGGGGGTGGGAATTTTGGGGGTGGGAATTTTGGGGGGTGGAATTTGGGGGGGGTGGGAATTTTGGGGGGGTGGGGGGGGATTTTCAGCCTCTTCTCGCTCCCCCTCCCCTCCCCCCCCCCCTCCCCCCCAATTGAGGCTGGGGTCTCCCCTTGACGCCCCCTCCCCCCCCCAGTGCCCCCCCCGGCCCCTGCCCGGGGCTGGCTCGGCTCCTGGGCGACTGCGAGTCCCTGCCTGGCCTGGGGGGGGCTCCGGGGGGCCACCCGACCCCCCCGCGGGGCCACCCAACCCCCCCGCGGGGCCACCCAACCCCCCCGGCGACCCCTCCCCCGGCCCCTTGGGCTGGTGCGTGCAGAACGACACCTGCGTGCCCCTGGCAGGTGGGGAAAGGGGGGGTTTGGGGGGAAAAAAGGGGATTTTGGGCAAAAAAAAAAGGGGGGGGGGGAAATGAGGGGGGGAAGGGGGGAAAAAAAGGGGGATTTTGGGGAAAAATAGGGGGGGAAATGGGGGGGGGAAGGGGAAAAGGGCAGGAAAAAAGAGGAAAAAAGTGGGGAAAAGGGAAAAAAGGGGGATTTTGGGCAAAAAAAAGGGGAAAAATGGGGGGGAAAAGGGAAAAGGGAAAAAAAGGGGGATTTTGGGGATAAAGGGGAAAAAAGGGGGAAAATGGGGGGGAAGGGGAAAAAAAGGGGGATTTGGGGGAAAAGGGGAAAAAAGGGGGGGAAGGGGAAAAAGGGGGATTTGGGGCAAAAAAAAAGGGGGGGAATGGGGGGAGGGGAAAAAAGAGGGATTTTGGGGAAAAAAGGGGGAAATTGGGGGAAGGGGGGAAAGAGGGAAAAGGGGAAAAAAAGGGGGATTTGGGGTGAAAAAAGGGGAAAAGGAAAAAGGGGAAAAAAGGGGGAATTTGGGGAAAAAGGGGGGAAATGGGGGGGAAAAGGAGAAAGAGGGAAAAGGGGAAAAAAAAGGGGATTTTGGGGAAAAAAAGGGGAAATGGGGGGGAGGGGGAAAAAAGGAAAAAGGGGGATTTTGGGTAAAAATAGGGGAAAAAAGGGGGGAAATGGGGAAAAGGGGAAAAAAGGGGATTTGGGAAAAAAAAAGGGGGGGAATGAGGGGGGGGGAAGGGGGAAAAAAGGGGATTTTGGGGAAAAAAAGGGGGGGGAAATGGGGGGGGAAGGGGGGGAAAGAGGGATTTTGGGGAAAAAAGGGGGAAATTGGGGGAAGGGGGGGAAAGAGGGAAAAAGGGGAAAAAAATGGGGATTTTGAGCAAAAAAAAGGGGGGGAAAAGGGGGGGAAGGGGAAAAAAAAGGGGGATTTTGGGAAAAAAAAAAAGGGGGGGAATGAAGGGGGGGAAGGGGGAGAAAAAGGGGATTTTGGGGAAAAAAAAAGGGGGGGAAATGGGGGCGGAAGGGGGAAAAAAGGGGGGAAATGGGGGGGGAACGGGAAAAAAGGGGAGTTTGGGGAGGGAAAAAGGGGGGAGGGGAAGTGGGAGGGAGGGGGAGGGGAGGGAAAAAGCAGGGGTTTTGGGGGGAAAAAGCGGGATTTGGGGCAAAAAATGGGAAAAAAAATTAAAAGGGATTTTGGGGTAAAAAAAGGGGGTTTGGGGAGGAAAATGGGAGGGGGGTGGGAAAGAGGAGGGGAGGGAGGGCTTTTGGGGGGAAAAGGGAGGTTTTGGGGGGGAAAAAGCGGGATTTGGGGCAAAAAATGGGGAAAATTGGAAAAAAGGGATTTTCGGGGGGGAAAAATGGGAATTTTGGGCAAAAAAAAGGGGGGATTGGGGGAGGAAAAGGGGGAGGGGGATGGGGGGAGGGGAAGAGAGGGAGGGGTTTTGGAGGAAAAAGCGGGAATTTGGGGGGGAAAAAAGGGGAATTTGGGGGGAAAAAGGGGAATTTGGGGGGAAAAAAGGGGATTTTGGGGGAAAAAAAGGGGAATTTGGGCAAAAAAAAAGGGGAATTTTGGGGTAAAACCGTGGGAATTTGGGGGCGGGGAATTTGGGGGGTAAAAAAGGGACATTTTAGGGTCTGGCAAGGGGGGGAGGGAAAGGGCTGAATTTGGGGGTTTTTTGGGGGGGATTTTTTTTGGTTTCTTTGGAAGTTTTGGGGGAATTTTGTTGGGTTTTTTTTTTCCCCCTGGAATTTCGGGGGCGTTGGGGGAATTTTTGGGGGTGGATTTGGGGGTTTTTGGGGGGTGCTGAAGGCCGCTGTGCCCTCCCCAGAGCGCTCCCGCTGCCGGGTGGGGCAGATTTCGGGCACCCATGGGTGGTGGGGGCCGCGCCCCGATTTCCTCACCGAGCTGCCCCCAGTGCCGGACCCGCGGGGTGCCCCCAGGGCTGCACCCTGCTGACCTTCCAGCACCCCAAAAACGAGTCCCAGCCCGACAAGGTGAGAGCCCCAAATCCTGCAGGGCACCCCAAAAAGAGAGGGGCCGAAAAAACCCCGAAATCCCCCAAAAATCCCCCCGATTTTGGGTAAAATAGCAAAAAATGCAGCAAAAATAGTGAAAATGCACCCAATACACCCCAAAACGCTCCAAAATGCCCCAAAATCGAGTCCCAGCCCGACAAGGTGAGAGCCCCAAATCCTGCAGGGCACCCCAAAAAGAGCGGGGCCGAAAAAAACCCCGAAATCCCCCCAAAAATCCCCCCGATTTTGGGTAAAATAGCAAAAAATGCAGCAAAAATAGCGAGAAATGGACTTAAAATGCCCAAAATGTCCCCAAAATCGAGTCCCAGCCCGACAAGGTGAGAGCCCCCAAATCCTACAGGGCACCCCAAAAAGAGAGCAGCCAAAAAAACCCCGAAATCCCCCCAAAAATCCCCCTGATTTTGGGTAAAATAGCAAAAAATCCACTTAAAATGGCAAAAAATGCCCCAAAATGTCCCAAAATGTCCCAAAAACCGAGTCCCAGCCCGACAAGGTGAGACCCCAAATCCTGCAGGGCACCCCAAAAAGAGAGGAGCCGAAAAAAACCCCGAAATCCCCAAAAAAATCCCCCCGATTTTGGGTAAAATAGGAAAAAAATCCACTTAAAATGGCAAAAAGTGCCCCCAAAATGGCCCAAAATGCCCCAAAATGTCCCAAAAACCGAGTCCCAGCCCGACGAGGTGAGAGCCCCAAATCCTGCAGGGCACCCCAAAAAGAGAGGGGCCAAAAAAAACCCCGAAATCCCCAAAAAATCCCCCAAATTCCCCCAAAATCCTGCCTAAAAATTCTCCCCAAATCCCCTCCAAAGCCCCAAAATTCCTCCCGAAATCCTCCGAAAATCCCCAAATTCCGCCCCAAATCCCCCTTTTAACCCTTTCAGTTCTCTCTAAACCTCCCCAAATTCCCCCCAAATCCTCCTAAAATCCCAAAATTCCGCCCCAAATCCCCCTTTTAACCCTTTCAGTTCCCTCCAAACCTCCCAAATCCCCCCAAAACCGCCCCAAAATCCCCCAAATTCCCCCCAAATTCCTCCGAAATCCTCCTAAAATCCCAAAATTCCTCCCCAAATCCCCCTTTTAACCCTTTCAGTTCTCTCTAAACCTCCCCAAATCCCCCCCAAACCTCCCCAAATCATCCTAAAATCCCAAAATTCCTCCCAAAATTCCCTCCCAAAATTCCTCCCAAAATCCCCAAATTCCACCCCAAATCCCCCTTTTAACCCTTTCAGTTCTCTCTAAATCCCCCCAAAATCCCCCCCCCAAATCCCAAAATCCTCCTAAAATCCCAAAATTCTGCCCCAAATCCCCCATTTAACCCTTTCAACTCCCTCCAAGAGCCCCAAATCCTCCTAAAAATCCCCCTTTTAACCCTTTCGGTTCCCCCCAAACCTCCCAAATCCCCCCAAAACCCCCCGAAATCGTCCCTAAAATTCCCAAATCCCCCCAAAACCCCCCAAATCCCCCCCAAATCCCCCAAAACCCCCCTTTTTCCCGGCAGGTGTCCATCATCCGCAGCAGCACCATCACGCTGCCCCCCTGGACCCCCAAATCCCCCAAAACCGCCCCAAAATCCTCCCCAAATCCCCCCAAATTCTCCGAAATCCTCC